>NW_026728848.1:287500-305000 GCF_030272615.1 Cryptomeria japonica | reverse complement strand
CTTGGTGTGCAGACCTTGGTTGGGTTGCGCGCCCTGGTGCGCACCAAGGAGCGCTCTGAAGTGTGCTCCAAGGTGCGGCGTGCACGAAGTCGGAGCCCGGTTTGCCCCGGGTGTGCACCTCGGGTGCGCACCTCGCGTGCACCTTCGCTGCGGTGGGCACCTTGGCTGGGTTGCGCGCCTTGGTGGGCACCATGCAGTGCACGAAGTCGGAGCCCGGATTGCCCCGGGCGCGCACCTCCGCCAGGGTGGGCACCTTGGTGCGCACAACTTGCCTGGGCTGCGCACCAGGAAGGGCTCAAGATGGCACCCGCGTTCCGTTTTTTTCACTATCTTTCAGAACGGAAATTTTAAAATCTCGTTTTTTTTTGCCTTTTCTGGAAATTAGTGAAGGCAGCGCATCAAAGGTGCGCAACGCTGGTGCGAACCTGGGAGCGCTCCGATGTGTGCTCCAAGGTGCGGCGTGCACGAAGTCGGACCCCGGTTTGCCCCGGGTGCGCACCTCGCGTGCACCTTGGTGCGCACACCTTGGCTGGGTTGCGCGCCCTGGTGGGCACCATGGTGCGCACCAAGGAGCGCTCCGAAGTGTGCTCCAAGGTGCGGCGTGCACGAAGTCGGAGCCCGGTTTGCCCCGGGTGCGCACCTCGCGTGCACCTTCGCCGCGGTGGGCACCATGGCGTGCACGAAGTCGGAGCCCGGTTTGCCCCGGGTGCGCACCTCGCGTGCACCTTCGCCGGGGTGGGCACCTTGGTGTGCAGACCTTGGCTGGGTTGCGCGCCCTGGTGGGCACCATGGTGCGCACCAAGGAGCGCTCCGAAGTGTGCTCCAAGGTGCGGCCTGCACGAAGTCGGAGCCCGGTTTGCCCCGGGTGTGCACCTCGGGTGGGCACCTTGGTGCGCATGCCTTGCCTGGGCTGCGCACCAGGGCGGGCTCAAGATGGCACCCGCGTTCCTTTTTTTTCACTATCTTTCAAAACGGAAATTTTAAAATCTCATTTTTTTTTGCCTTTTTCTGGAAATTAGTGAAGGCAGCGCATCAAAGGTGCGCACCTCGCTGCCCACCACGGTGCGCAACGCCGGTGGGCACCCGGGAGTGCTTCGAAGTGTGCTCCAAGGTGCTGCGTGCACGTTGTCGGAGCCCGGTTTGCCTCGGGTGCGCACCTCGCGTGCACCTTCGTCGGGGTGGGCACCTTGGCTGGGTTTGCCCCGGCTGCGCTCCGAAGCGGGGTTATTGGAGCGCCGCCTCTTTTTTTGTCGGAGCGTTTGGTGGGGTTTCTCGCATTGGCTCTTCCGAGGCCCGGTTGCCACCCTGGCGCGCACGAAGTCGGAAGTAGGGTTAATTGCCCGGGTGCGCACCTTTGCCAGGGTGGGCACCTTACCTGGGCTGCGCACCAGGGCGGGCTCAAGATGGCACGCGCGTTCCGTTTTTTTCACTATCTTTCAAAACGGAAATTTTAAAATCTCCTTTTTTTTTTGCCTTTTCTGGAAATTAGTGAAGGCAGCGCATCAAAGGTGCGCACCTCGCTGCCCACCTTGGTGTGCTCTGAGGTGCGCACCCGGGAGCGCTACGAAGTGTGCTCCAAGGTGCGGCGTGCACGTTGTCGGAGCCCGGTTTGCCCCGGGTGCGCACCTCGCCTGCACCTTGGCCGGGGTGGGCACCTTGGCTGGGTTTGCCCAGGGTGCGCTCCGAAGCGGGGTTACTGGAGCGCCCCCTCTTTTTTTGTCAGAGCGTTTGGTGGGGTTTCTCGCATTGGCTCTTCCCAGGCCCGGTTGTTGGGTGCGCTCCCACCCTGGCGCGCGCGAAGTTGGAAGTTGGGTTAATTGCCCGGGCGCGCACCTTCGCCAGGGTGGGCACCTTGGTGCGCACACCTTGGCTGGGCTGCGCACCAGGGCGGGCTCAAGATGGCACCAGCATTCCCTTTTTCTCACTATCTTTCAAAACGGAAATTTTAAAATCTCGTTTTTTTTTTGCCTTTTATGGAAATTAGTGAAGGCATCGCATCAAAGGTGCGCACCTCGCTGCCCACCTTGGTGTGCTCCGAGGTGCCCACCACGGTGCGCAACGCCGGTGCGAACCCGGGAGCGCCCCGATGTGTGCTCCAAGGTGCGGCGTGCACGAAGTCGGACCCCGGTTTGCCCCGGGTGCGCACCTCGCGTGCACCTTGGTGCGCACACCTTGGCTGGGTTGCGCGGCCTGGTGGGCACCATGGTGCGCACCAAGGAGCGCTCCGAAGTGTGCTCCAAGGTGCGGCGTGCACGAAGTCGGAGCCCGGTTTGCCCCGGGTACGCACCTCGCGTGCACCTTCACCGGGGTGGGCACCTCGGCTGGGTTGCGCGCCCTGGTGCGCACCAAGGAGCGCTCCGAAGTGTGCTCCAAGGTGCGGCGTGCACGAAGTCGGAGCCCGGTTTGCCCCGGGTGCGCACCTTCGCCGCGGTGCGCACCATGGCGTGCACGAAGTCGGAGCCCGGTTTGCCCCGGGTGCGCACCTCGCGTGCACCTTCGGCGGGGTTGCGCGCCCTGGTGGGCACCATGGTGCGCACCAAGGAGCGCTCCGAAGTGTGCTCCAAGGTGCGGCGTGCACGAAGTCGGAGCCCGGTTTGCCCCGGGTGCGCACCTCGCGTGCACCTTCGGCGGGGTTGCGCGCCCTGGTGGGCACCATGGTGCGCACCAAGGAGCGCTCCGAAGTGTGCTCCAAGGTGCGGCGTGCACGAAGTCGGAGCCCGGTTTGCCCCGGGTGCGCACCTCGCGTGCACCTTCGCCGCGGTGGGCACCATGGCGTGCACGAAGTCGGAGCCCGGTTTGCCCCGGGTGCGCACCTCGCGTGCACCTTCGCCGGGGTGGGCACCTCGGCTGGGTTGCGCGCCCTGGTGCGCACCAAGGAGCGCTCCGAAGTGTGCTCCAAGGTGCGGCGTGCACGAAGTCGGAGCCCGGTTTGCCCCGGGTGCGCACCTCGCGTGCACCTTCGCCAGGGTGGGCACCTCGGTGCGCACACCTTCTCAATGTTTTCTTGCCTTTTCTGGAAATTGGTGAAGGCAGCGCATCAAAGGTGCGCACCTCGGTGTGCTCCGAGGTGCGAACCCGAGAGCGCTCCGAGGTGCCCACGAAGTCGAAAGTCGGGTTAATTGCATTGTTTTCCCCGGGTGCGCTCCGAGGTGCGCAACATCGGCGCGCACCAAGGAGGGCTCCGAAGTGTGCTCCAAGGTGCGCACGATGGCGTGCACCTCTGGTGCGCACGATTCGGAGCTCGGTTTGACCGGGGTGCGCACACCTTGGCTGGGTTGCGCACCTTTTGTGCGCTCCAAGGTGCGCACGAAGTCGGAGCTCGGTTTGCCCCGGGTGCGCACCTTCGCCAGGGTGCGCACCTTGATGCGCACGCCTTGGCTGGGCTGCGCACCTTGGTGGGCGCCATGGTGCGCACCTTTCGTGCGCTCCAAGGTGCGCACGAAGTCGGAGCTCGGTTTGCCCCGGGTGCGCACCTTGGTGGGCGCCATGGTGCACTCCGAGGTGCCCAAGATTGGTGCGCACCAAGGAGCGCTCCGAAGTGCGCTCCAAGGTGCGCGCGAAGTCGAAAGTTGGGTTAATTGTCCGGTTTGCCTCGGGTGCGCACCTTGCGTGCACCTTCGCCAGGGTGGGCGCCTTGGTGCGCACACCTTGGCTGGGCTGCGCACACCTTGGCACCCGCGTTTCCTTCATTTTAAATTTTTTTTTTTTACAATCTCTCAAGTGGGAAATTCTATAATCTCAACTTTTTTTGCCTTTTCAGGAAACTTTTGAATGGAGCGCATCATTGGTGCGCTCCGAAGTGTGCTCCAAAGCTCTCTCCAGCTGCGTGCACCTGCCCCGGCCGCGCACCCGGCCCCGCCCAGCTTCGCTCACCTGTCCCGGGCGTCTGGTGCGGAACCTTAGAGTAAGAAACATCACCGTGCACCTTGGCCAACGTGCGCGACTCGACCGAGCGCGCACTGGCCGAGGTGCACACCGATTTCACCTGGGTGCGCGCGCAGCACCTCGGGCGCACCGGGGTGCGCGCACAACGCCCGGGTTGCACCGTGGCCTGTGTGCTCGGGGCGCCTCGGGTGCGCGCTCGGTGTCGCCCCCGCGCGCGCGGTAGTGCGGGCAGCGCACCCCGGCCCGGCCCGGCCCCGACGAGAACGCAAACGGGCAAAAGGTTTATTCAAATAGCATTGCGACGCCCGGCGAAAAACTAAAAAAGGGTGCAACACCGGGACTTCCCGGGAGGTCACCCATCCCAGTACTACTCCGGCCCAAGCGCGCTTAACTGCGGAGTTCTGATGGGATCCGGTGCACTAACGCTGGTATGATCGCACCCGTTATGAGCTTGTCGCAGTGTGTACTTAGCAAACCGCGACCCACGTGCGAATCCACCCCGGCCACCCACCCCCGTCGAGGTGCACACCCTCCCTCGCGAAGTGCGCCCCGTTCGCCAAGTGTGAACCCTGCCCGGGTGCGCGCACCTTGCTAGGGCGTCGGGTGTGCACCCGGCCCGGCCTACGTGCGTGCACCTGGAGGGGGCGTCGTGTGCGTGCAGTGTCCCGTCTGCAACGCGGTGCCCACACACCACCTCGGGCGCAACGACCTGCGCTCACATGTGGGCCGAGTGCACCTTGGTGCATGTTCGGGGCGCCTCGGGTGCACGCTCGATCTTGCCCCGGTGCACCAAGGCGCTCGGTTTGCCCCGGGTGCGCACTTGGTGCAAGGTGGGCACCCAAAATAGGGATCAAGCACCAAAACACAAGTTTCGGGATGCAAAATGGGACCCAAGGACCACAAATGCGTTCCAAGACCCATGATGGGTCCACGAGAACAAAAATGTGTTCCGAGACTTAATAAACAAATATTGGGTTTTAGGAGAAGAAACATGCTCTGATGCCCAAAACGAGAATCGACCCCGAAAAGGCCACAGGCCAAAAGTGGGATGCGAGACAAAAAAAAATGGGACCCGAGGACCAAAATTGGGTTCCCAGGTCGAAGACAGGGCAACCGGACAAGAAACGACCTCTAAGGCTCGAAATGAGTCCCGACGACTAAAACTTGACAAGAAGCACCCATCAGGCACCCAACTCGACACCCATGGGATGCCGACCCACCCGGGCTTCCACCTAGCACACCTTGGCACCCACCCACCCTCGCACCCAACCTCGCACCCAACTTAGCACCTTTGAACCCACATTGGCACTCACCCTGACCCTGGCACCTTGGAACCCACATTGGCACTCACCTTGACCCTGGCACCCACCTTTGCACTCACCTTGGGACCCACCCTGGCTCCCACCTCGGCACCCACCCAGACACCCACCTTGGTTCCTTGGCACCCACCTTGGATCCTTGGCACCCACCCCGACACCCACCTTGGCACGCAACTTGGCTACTTGCCACCCACCTTGGCTCCTTGACGCCCACCCCGACAACCACCCCGTGACCTACCCTGGCTAGGGTTGGTGCACACCCACCCTGGTGCCCACCTTGGCACCCACCCTATGACCCACCTTGGCACGCACCTTAGTACCCACCCCGTTACCCACCCTAGGACCCACCCCGTGACCCACCTTGGCCAGGGTGGGTGCACCCACCCTGGTGCCCACCTTGGCACCCACCCATCCTAGCACCCAGCCTGTGACCGGGCTTGGAACCCAACCTTGCACCCGCACCCGTCTTGGCCAGTGTGGGTGCGCACCCATCCTGGCACCCACGTTGTGACACACCCTTTAACCCACGCACCCTAGCACCCACGTTGGCACCCACCTTGGAACCCAACCTAGCAACTTGGCACCCACCCCGTGACCCACCTTGGCATCCACCATAGCAGTCGCCGACTTGGCACCCACCTCGGCACCCACCTTGACACTTGTGGACCCACCTTGCCACTCACCCTAGCATCGACCCATCCTAGCACCCACCCTGGCACCTTTGCACCCTAGCACTCACCCATCCTAGCACCTAACCTGTGACCCACCTTGACACTCACCCTCGCACCCACCTTGGAACCCAACCTAGCACCCACCCACCCTGACACCAACCCTAGCACCTACCCACCCTTGCACCCACCCTGTGACCCATCTTGGCACCCACCCATCCTACCACTCAACCTATCACCCACCTTCTCACCCACCTTGGCATCCACCTTAGCACCCACCCACACTGGCACCTTGGCACCCACCTCGGGCAAGGTGGGTGCACACCCACCCTGGCACCCAATTTAGAACCCACCGAGCATGTTACCCACCTTGGCACCCACATTGCAGCCCACCCTAGTACCCACCCTATGACCCACATTGGCATCCACACCCTAGCACCCAGGCACCTCGACACCCGCCTTGACACCCACCCTAGCACTGAACCTGTGACCCACCTTGGAACTCACCCTAGAACCCACCCACCCTGTGAACCACCTTGGCATCCACCTTAGCACCCACCCACCTTGGCACCCACTCTAGCACTCACCCATCCTAACACCCAACTTGTTACCCACCTTGGCACCCGCCCTCGCGTCCACCTTGAAACCCACCCTAGCACCCACCCACGCAGGAGCCCACCTTGGCACCCAACCTAACACCCACGCATCCTGGCACCCAACTTGTGACCCACCTTGGAACCCACCCTAGTACCCACCTTTGAACCCACTATATCACCAACCCACCTTGGCACCCACCCTATGACCCTCTTTGGAATCCACCCTAGCACGCACCCACCCTGGCACCCACCATGGAGCGCACCCTAGCACCCACCCACCTCGGCACGCACCTCAACACCCACCTTGGTGTGCGCACTGCGCCAACCTCTCAAAGACCCTATGTGGTGCGCTCCAAAGTGTACACCTTTGGTGCGCTCCAAGGTGCGCACCTTTGGTGCACACCGAGGTGCACACCAAAGTGTGCACCGAGGTGAGCACCAAAGTGCACTCCAGGGTGCACACCAAGGCGTGCACCTTTGGTGCGGTCAATGCAAACGAATTCGGAAGTTGGGGTCGATGTCCTAATCGCTGCTGCAGACTACACGTATGAGAATCGGACAAATAGCTTTATATAGGGGAGGTGTTGCGTTTGATGGGTCGACTCCCCTGGTTGTGTGCACTGCACCAACTTCAAAGACCCTGTCTTGTTTAAGAAGTCAAAAGTTGGGGTGGATGTCCTAATCATTGCTGCAGTCTACGCATGTATGAGAATCAGACAAATAGCTTATATAGGGGAGGTGTTGCATTCGGTGGGTTGACTCCCCTGGTTGTGCGCACTGCGCCAACCTCAAAGACCCCGCATAGCAGAAGAAGTCGGAAGTCGGATTTTGGTGAGCACCAAGGCGTGCACCTTTGGTGCGGTCAACGCAGACGAATTCAGAAGTTGGGGTGGATGTCCTAATCGTTGTTGCAGGCTACACATGTATGAGAATCAGACAAATAGCTTATATAGGGGAGGTGTTGGGTTTGATGGGTCAACTCCCTTGGTTGTGCGCATTACGCCAACCTCAAAGACCTTGTTTTCGTTAAGAAGTCAAAAGTTGGGGTCAATGTCCTAATGGCTCCTGCAGGCTACACATGTATGAGAATCGGACAAATAGCTTATATAGGGGAGGTGTTGGGTTTGATGGGTCGACTCCCCTGGTTGTGCGCATTACGTCAACCTCAAAGACCTTGTTTTCGTTAAGAAGTCAAAAGTTGGGGTCGATGTCCTAATTGCTCCTGTAGACTACACATGTATGAGAATCAGACAAATAGCTTATATAGGGGAGGTGTTGGGTTTGATGGGTTGACTCCCCTAGTTGTTCGCATTACACCAACCTCAAAGACCTTGTTTTCGTTTAGAAGCCGAAAGTTGGGGTCGATGTCCTAATTGCTCCTGCAGGCTACGCATGTATGAGAATCAGACAAATAGCTTATATAGGGGAGGTGTTGGGTTTGATGGGTCGACTCCCCTGGCATTGCGCCAACCTCAAAGACCCTGCATTGCGGATGAAGTCGAAAGTCAGAGTTTGGTGTGCTACAAGGTGTGGTCGAAGGTGCTCACCTAGGTGTGCACCTTTGGAGCGCAGGAAAAGTGCCCTCCAAAAGTGCGCACCTTTGGAGTGCACAAAAGTGCCCTCCAAAAGTGCGCACCTTTGGAGCGCACAAAAGTGCCCTCCAAAAAGTGCCCTCCAAAAGTGCGCACCTTTGGAGTGCAGAAAAGTGCCCTCCAAAAAGTGCCCTCCAAAAGTGCGCACCTTTGGAGCGCAGAAAAGTGCCCTCCAAAAAGTGCCCTCCAAAAGTGCGCACCTTTGGAGCGCAGAAAAGTGCCCTCCAAAAAGTGCCCTCCAAAAGTGCGCACCTTTGGAGCGCAGAAAAGTGCCCTCCAAAAAGTGCCCTCCAAAAGTGCGCACCTTTGGAGCGCAGAAAAGTGCCCTCCAAAAAGTGCCCTCCAAAAGTGCGCACCTTTGGAGCGCAGAAAAGTGCCCTCCAAAAAGTGCCCTCCAAAAGTGCGCACCTTTGGAGCGCAGAAAAGTGCCCTCCAAAAAGTGCCCTCCAAAAGTGCGCACCTTTGGAGCGCAGAAAAGTGCCCTCCAAAAAGTGCCCTCCAAAAGTGCGCACCTTTGGAGCGCAGAAAAGTGCCCTCCAAAAAGTGCCCTCCAAAAGTGCGCACCTTTGGAGCGCAGAAAAGTGCCCTCCAAAAGTGCGCACCTTTGGAGCGCACAAAAGTGCCCTCCAAAAGTGCGCACTTTTGGTGCGCACCAAGGCGCTGGTTCGGTCGTTGCAGGCGAGTTCGGAAGTTGGGGTCGATGTCCTGAGCGGAGGTGCAAACTACACAGGTGTCGGAATCGGACAAATAGCTTATATAGGGGAGGTGTATGCTTCGATGGGTCGACTCCCCAGGTTGAGCGCACCGCGCCAACCTCAAAGACCCTACGGTATGGATGAAGTCGGAAGTTGGGTCCGATGACGGATTCGATTAGTAGGTATGCTCATGAGGTCGGAATTTGGGTCCGATGACCTGCCATGTGCAGGAAGGCGAATGTTGGCACTGTGCGTTGCAAGGTGCACACCAAGGCGCTGGTGCGGTCTTTTTAGTCGAGTTCGGAAGTTGGGGTCGATGTCCTGATCGGAGGTGCAAGCTACACAGGTGTGGGAATCGGACAAATAGCTTATATAGGGGAGGTGTATGCTTCGTTGGGTCGACTCCCCGGGTTGAGCGCACCGCGCCAACCTCAAAGACCCTACGGTATGGATGAAGTCGGAAGTTGGGTCCGATGACCGATTCGATATGTAGGCATACTCGCGAGGTCGGAATTTGGGTCCGATGACCTGCCACGTGCAGGAAGGCGAATGTTGGCACTGTGCGTTGCAAGGTGCGCACCAAGGCGCTGGTTCGGTCGTTGGAGGCGAGTTCGGAAGTTGGGGTCGATGTCTTGATCGGAGGTGCAAACTACACAGGTGTGGGAATCGGACAAATAGCTTATATAGGGGAGGTGTATGCTTCGTTGGGTCGACTCCCCGGGTTGAGCGCACCGCGCCAACCTCAAAGACCCTACGGTATGGATGAAGTCGGAAGTTGGGTCCGATGACCGATTCGATATGTAGGCATACTCGCGAGGTCGGAATTTGGGTCCGATGACCTGCCATGTGCAGGAAGGCGAATGTTGGGACTGTGCGTCGCAAGGTGCGCACCAAGGCGCTGGTGCCGTCGTTGCAGTCGAGTTCGGAAGTTGGGGTCGATGTCCTGGTCAGAGGTGCAAACTACACAGGTGTGGGAATCGGACAAATAGCTTATATAGGGGAGGTGTATGCTTCGATGGGTCGACTCCCTGGGTTGAGCGCACCGCGCCAACCTCAAAGACCCTACAGTATGGATGAAGTCGGAAGTTGGGTCCGATGACCGATTCGATACGTAGGCATATTGGCGAGGTCTGAATTTGTGTCCGATGACCTGCCATGCGCAGGAAGGCGGAATTTGGGTCCGATGACCGAGTTGATGGCGTGCCATGCGCAGAAAGGCGGAATTTGGGTCCGATGACCGAGTTGATGTTGATGGCCCGCCATGCACAGGAAGGCGGAATTTGGGTCCGATGACCGATTTGAAGGCGTGCCATACGCAAAAAGGCGGAGTTTGGGTCCGATGACCGAGTTGATATTGATGGCCCGCCATGCGCAGGAAGGCGGAATTTGGGTCCGATGACCTGACATACGCATGGAGTCCGACTCGGGGGCCGATGTTCGATTCGATGACTTGCATTGTGGGTAAAGTCGGAAGTTGTGGTCTTTGACCCGATTCGATGACCAGACTTCGGCTGCTTGAGAATCGGACAAATAACTTATATAGGGGAGGTAGTGTTCTCGAGCATCCTCCCCCCGTGCCCGTTTATGTCGATTGATGCTGGTGCTCGACTGGTTGGAGCGCTCGGATGCAAAAATCTTGCACCAGGATTTATCGATTGTGATGGACACGGCAAGTCTCCTGATTGCTATGCAGGAGCTCATCGTGAATCTCTATGCGGCCTTGGTATGGACTCGACCTGCGGAATGGTTCGGCAATGGTAGTCGCTCCAACACGTCCTTGCAATGGCCACAGAGGTGATTCGACTAGAGCTCCAGTCTAGCTTTTGGGTTGCTTGGCGGACTGGTATAGCCGCGATCGAGTTCCGGCCATGAACGTTTTAGATAGCTCTTGGGCTTTCTGGGACCGAAGTCGGAAGTTTGGGCTGTTGTCCGATTTGATGACCATTCTTCGGATGTGTGAGAATCGGACAAATAACTTATATAGGGGACTGTGTTGTCTCACGCAGCCCCCTCCGTGCCCCTCTATCTCGACCGATGTTGGTGCTTGAAAGGGTTGGGATCGCTCGGATTTATAAACGTGCACCACCATTTGTCGAGTGTGAGGGACGCGGCAGGTCTCCTAAATGCTATGCGGGCGCTCTCTGAGAATCTCTATCCGGCCTCGACACAGACTAGTCTTGCTGAATGGTTTGGCACTGGTAGTCGATCCAACACGTCGTTGTTGTGGCCGCCTAGGCGATTCGATTCGAGCCCCCGTCTAGCTTTTGGGTTGCTTGGCGGATTTTGCCCTATCCGCAAGTGAGCTCGGTCCCTAAACGTTCGAGAAACCCGATTGCTATGCGCCGACTCTCTTTCTTGCGAGCCTCCATCTAGCTTTTGGGTCTCTACGGAACGGAAGTCGGAATCTGGGACCGTTGTTTGATTCGACGAGGCAGACTACGGTTGTGCGAGAATCGGACAAATAACTTATATAGGGGAGGTGTTGACTGGAGCATTCTCCCCCGTGCCCCTCTAACTCGACCAATGCTGGCGCTCGAACGGTGGTAGCGCTCGGATTTTCATTGAGCGCCAGCATTGGTCGATTTAGAGGGGCATGCGAGATTCCCGAATGCTATGCGAGGGCTCTAACGGAAATGTCTATTGGTTTCGGTATGGATGCAATTGCGAGTGGTTCGGCAAAGGTAGTCGTTCCGATGCGTCCATGTCGTGGCCAAATCGATAATTCGATTTGAGCCCTCGTATAGCATTTGGGTCTCTCGATGTGATTCCGCATTCCAGTCCCTTTGGGCACTGCTTGAGCCGCATCCCAGGGGGTTCCCTTCCCAATAATCTGCCTCGCAACCCGATTGCTATGCGGTGAGGCTCCTCGGCCGCCTCGGAACTATCTGTGTATCAGACGCATCGCGGGATAAGGGGTTGGCAACGGTAGTCGCCCCAAGCGCGTCCGATGCTTGGACCATTCCGAGGCGGCCCTGAAGCCTCTTCCGTCTAGCCGTTGGGTCCTTCTCGCCGCATCCCTCGCCTCGCACCCCGATTGCTATGCGGTGAGGCTCCTCGGCCGCCTCGGAACTATCTGTGTATCGGACGCGTCGCGGGATAAGGGGTTGTCACTGGTAGTCGCCCCAAGCGCGTCCGATGCTTGGACCATTCCGAGGCGGCCCTGAAGCCTCTTTCGTCTAGCCGTTGGGTCCTTCTCGCCGCATCCCTCGCCTCGCACCCCGATTGCTATGCGGTGAGGCTCCTCGGCCGCCTCGGAACTATCTGTGTATCGGACGCGTCGCGGGATAAGGGGTTGTCATTGGTAGTCGCCCCAAGCGCGTCCGATGCTTGGACCATTCCGAGGCGGCCCTGAAGCCTCTTCCGTCTAGCCGTTGGGTCCTTCTCGCCGCATCCCTCGCCTCGCACCCCGATTGCTATGCGGTGAGGCTCCTCGGCCGCCTCGGAACTATCTGTGTATCGGACGCGTCGCGGGATAAGGGGTTGTCACTGGTAGTCGCCCCAAGCGCGTCCGATGCTTGGACCATTCCGAGGCGGCCCTGAAGCCTCTTCCGTCTAGCCGTTGGGTCCTTCTCGCCGCATCCCTCGCCTCGCACCCCGATTGCTATGCGGTGAGGCTCCTCGGCCGCCTCGGAACTATCTGTGTATCGGACGCGTCGCGGGATAAGGGGTTGTCACTGGTAGTCGCCCCAAGCGCGTTCGATGCTTGGACCATTCCGAGGCGGCCCTGAAGCCTCTTCCGTCTAGCCGTTGGGTCCTTCTCGCCGCATCCCTCGCCTCGCACCCCGATTGCTATGCGGTGAGGCTCCTCGGCCGCCTTGGAACTATCTGTGTATCGGACGCGTCGCGGGATAAGGGGTTGTCACTGGTAGTCGCCCCAAGCGCGTCCGATGCTTGGACCATTCCGAGGCGGACCCGAAGCCTCTTCCGTCTAGCCGTTGGGTCCTTCTCGCCGCATCCTTCGCCTCGCACCCCGATTGCTATGCGGTGAGGCTCCTCGGCCGCCTCGGAACTATCTGTGTATCGGACGCGTCGCGGGATAAGGGGTTGTCACTGGTAGTCGCCCCAAGCGCGTCCGATGCTTGGACCATTCCGAGGTGGCCCCGAAGCCTCCCGTCTAGCCGTTGGGTCCTTCTCGCCGCATCCCTCGCCTCGCACCCCGATTGCTATGCGGTGAGGCTCCTCGGCCGCCTTGGAACTATCTGTGTATCGGACGCGTCGCGGGATAAGGGGTTGTCACTGGTAGTCGCCCCAAGCGCGTCCGATGCTTGGACCATTCCGAGGCGGACCCGAAGCCTCTTCCGTCTAGCCGTTGGGTCCTTCTCGCCGCATCCCTCGCCTCGCACCCCGATTGCTATGCGGTGAGGCTCCTCGGCCGCCTTGGAACTATCTGTGTATCGGACGCGTCGCGGGATAAGGGGTTGTCACTGGTAGTCGCCCCAAGCGCGTCCGATGCTTGGACCATTCCGAGGCGGACCCGAAGCCTCTTCCGTCTAGCCGTTGGGTCCTTCTCGCCGCATCCCTCGCCTCGCACCCCGATTGCTATGCGGTGAGGCTCCTCGGCCGCCTTGGAACTATCTGTGTATCGGACGCGTCGCGGGATAAGGGGTTGTCACTGGTAGTCGCCCCAAGCGCGTCCGATGCTTGGACCATTCCGAGGCGGACCCGAAGCCTCTTCCGTCTAGCCGTTGGGTCCTTCTCGCCGCATCCCTCGCCTCGCACCCCGATTGCTATGCGGTGAGGCTCCTCGGCCGCCTTGGAACTATCTGTGTATCGGACGCGTCGCGGGATAAGGGGTTGTCACTGGTAGTCGCCCCAAGCGCGTCCGATGCTTGGACCATTCCGAGGCGGACCCGAAGCCTCTTCCGTCTAGCCGTTGGGTCCTTCTCGCCGCATCCCTCGCCTCGCACCCCGATTGCTATGCGGTGAGGCTCCTCGGCCGCCTTGGAACTATCTGTGTATCGGACGCGTCGCGGGATAAGGGGTTGTCACTGGTAGTCGCCCCAAGCGCGTCCGATGCTTGGACCATTCCGAGGCGGACCCGAAGCCTCTTCCGTCTAGCCGTTGGGTCCTTCTCGCCGCATCCCTCGCCTCGCACCCCGATTGCTATGCGGTGAGGCTCCTCGGCCGCCTTGGAACTATCTGTGTATCGGACGCGTCGCGGGATAAGGGGTTGTCACTGGTAGTCGCCCCAAGCGCGTCCGATGCTTGGACCATTCCGAGGCGGCCCCGAAGCCTCTTCCGTCTAGCCGTTGGGTCCTTCTCGCCGCATCCTTCGCCTCGCACCCCGATTGCTATGCGGTGAGGCTCCTCGGCCGCCTTGGAACTATCTGTGTATCGGACGCGTCGCGGGATAAGGGGTTGTCACTGGTAGTCGCCCCAAGCGCGTCCGATGCTTGGACCATTCCGAGGCGGCCCCGAAGCCTCTTCCGTGTAGCCGTTGGGTCCTTCTCGCCGCATCCCTCGCCTCGCACCCCGATTGCTATGCGGTGAGGCTCCTCGGCCGCCTTGGAACTATCTGTGTATCGGACGCGTCGCGGGATAAGGGGTTGTCACTGGTAGTCGCCCCAAGCGCGTCCGATGCTTGGACCATTCCGAGGCGGACCTGAAGCCTCTTCCCTCTAGCCGTTGGGGCTTTCTCGCCGCATCCCTCGCCTCGCACCCTGATTGCTATGCTGTGAGGCTCCTCGGCCGCCTTGGAACTATCTGTGTATCGGACGCATCGCGGGATAAGGGGTTGGCAGTGGTAGTCGCCCCAAGCGCATCCGGTGCTTGGACCATTCCGAGGCGGCCCTGCAGCCTCTTCCGTCTAGCCGTTGGGGCCATCTCGCCGCATCCCCCACCTCGCACCACGATTGCTATGCGGTGAGGCTCCTTGGCCGCCTCGGAACTATCTGTGTATCGGACGCATCGCGGGATAAGGGGTTGTCACTGGTAGTCGCCCCAAGCGCGTCCGATGCTTGGACTATTCCGAGGCGGCCCTGCAGCCTCTTCCGTCTAGCCGTTGGGGCCATCTCGCCGCATCCCCCACCTCCTCGGCCGCCTCGGAACTATCTGTGTATCGGACGCATCGCGGGATAAGGGGTTGGCAGTGGTAGTCGCCCCAAGCGCGTCCGATGCTTGGACTATTCCGAGGCAGCCCTGCAGCCTCTTCCGTCTAGCCTTTGGGGCCATCTCGCCGCATCCCTCGCCTCGCACCCCGATTGCTATGCGGTGAGGCTCCTCGGCCGCCTGGGAACTATCTTCGTATCGGACACATCGCGGGATAAGGGGTTGTCACTGGTAGTCGCCCCAAGCGCGTCCGATGCTTGGACTATTCCGAGGCGGCCCTGTGGCCTCTTCCGTCTAGCCGTTGGGGCCATCTCGCCGCATCCCCCACCTCGCACCCCGATTGCTATGCGGTGAGGCTCTTCGGCCGCCTTGGAACTATCTTCGTATCGGACGCATCGCGGGATAAGGGGTTGTCACTGGTAGTCGCCCCAAGCGCGTCCGATGCTTGGACTATTCCGAGGCGGCCCTGCAGCCTCTTCCGTCTAGCCGTTGGGGCCATCTCGCCGCATCCCCCACCTCGCACCCCGATTGCTATGCGGTGAGGCTCCTCGGCCGCCTTGGAACTATCTTCGTATCGGACGCATCGCGGGATAAGGGGTTGTCACTGGTAGTCGCCCCAAGCGCGTCCGATGCTTGGACTATTCCGACGCGGCCCTGTGGCCTCTTCCGTCTAGCCGTTGGGGCCATCTCGCCGCATCCCCCACCTCGCACCCCGATTGCTATGCGGTGAGGCTCCCCGGCCGCCTTGGAACCATCTTCGTATCGGACGCATCGCGGGATAGGGGGCTGTCACTGGTAGTCGCCCCAAGCGTGTCCGATGCTTGGACCATTCCTAGGCGGCCCTGAAGCCTCTTCCGTCTAGCCGTTGGGGCCTTCCCGCCCCATCCCTCGCCTCGCACCCCCGATTGCTATGCGGTGAGGCTCCTCGGCCGCCTTGGAACCATCTGTGTATCGGACGCATCGCGGGATAAGGGGTTGGCACTGGCAGTCGCCCCAAGCGCGTCCGATGCTTGGACCATTCCGAGGTGGCCCTGAAGCCTCTTCCGTCTAGCCGTTGGGGCCTTCCCGCCCCATCCCTCGCCTCGCACCCCGATTGATATGCGGTGAGGCTCCTCGGCCGCCTTGGAACTATCTGTGTATCGGACGCATCGCGGGATAAGGGGTTGGCACTGGTAGTCGTCCCAATCGCATCCGATGCTTGGACCATTCCGAGGCGGCCCTGCAGCCTCTTCCGTTTAGCCGTCGGGGCCTTCCCGCCGCATCCCTCGCCTCGCATCCCGATTCCTATGCGGTGAGTCTTCTCGGCCGCCGCGGAACTATACCTGTTATTGCTACTGCATCCTTCGGCTGGTAACCTCCTCTGCCGCCTTGGAACGTTCTCTTTGTCGGACGCGTCGCGGGATAAGGGGTTGGCACTGGTAGTCGCCCCAAGCGCGCCCGATGCATAGACCGCTCCGAGTCGACCTTGCTTTCAGCCTCTCACATGCATAGACCTCTCTGAGTCGACCCTGCAGCCTCTCACGTTTAGCCTTTGGAATCTCGCCTCACAACATGATTGCTATCCTTGATGCATCCCTTGCCTCGAGCCCTGATTGCTTTCTTGGCTGCATCCCTCCTCTCCTCACAGCCCGGTTGTCATCACTGCTTCATCCGTCGCTTCATGCATTCTGGCTGCTGGGCCCTTCCCACCGCACACCTCGATTGCTATCTCTTCTGCATCACACACCCCGATTGCTATCTCTGCTACATCCCTCGGCTCTCACTTCTGCATCCTTCGCCTCACACCTCGATTGCTATCAATGCTGCATCCGTAACCTCACACCCCGATTGCTATGCGGGGAGGCTCCTTGGCCGCCTTGGAAATTTCTGTGTGTCGGACGCACCGCGGGATAAGGGGTTGGCACTGGTAGTCGCCCCAAGTGCGCCCGATTCTTAGACCGCTTCGAGGTGACCTCGTAGCCTCTTTCGTCCAGGCTTCCTGCCTTCAACGCCCTTTTTACACCTCGATTGCTATGCGCGGGCTCGTTGGCGTCTATCACCTCTCTGCGAAGAGTGGCACGATGATTGTTGGGGTAAATCGTAGCAGTCCGATCTCTGGCCTTGGGCCATTGTGAGGGCTGATCGATTTCCTGTGCGCATCTCGTGTTCGCCCAGTAACAGACTCGACGACTTGTAATCGGTCTTGTTCCCGATTGTTCCTGGAGGTAGTCTTCGGAACTCTTGGATTTGACCTGTCACTCGAACTGTCCTCTTCCGAGGATGCTTGTGTGTGTGTGCTTGTGCCATTTCCTTGGCGGTATTAACGAGATATTAAAGAGCGGAGTGAGCGCCTCGCCCAGCTATGTTTGGGGCTGTCACTCCCTTACCCGGTGTGCGACCGCTTTGCACGTAGGTTGCGGAGCATCGCGACTCTTTCGATGTTTGGCGGTTGTCTTCCGGTGATGCGTTGGTCCCGAAGTGCACGTTACTAGCATTTCTGCCATTGTTCTCGATCTTTGGCACGTTCCTTCGTTGCAATTGGATATATATCTCCGTTTATACGCGCAGGCTTCTCCCGCCTATTCAGCGCTGTCCCACTCTCAGCACTCTCGTGGTCTCCTTGGCTTCTCTCTCCCGTGAGCGAGCTCTCTTCTCGAGTCTTTTCCATGTCCCATGGAGGTTGCCTTGCGAAATTCGGGCACACAAACGTGACCGGAT
>NW_026728848.1:262500-277500 GCF_030272615.1 Cryptomeria japonica | reverse complement strand
GGCACCCGCGTTCCTTTTTTTTCACTATCTTTCAAAACGGAAATTTTAAAATCTCATTTTTTTTTGCCTTTTTCTGGAAATTAGTGAAGGCAGCGCATCAAAGGTGCGCACCTCGCTGCCCACCACGGTGCGCAACGCCGGTGGGCACCCGGGAGTGCTTCGAAGTGTGCTCCAAGGTGCTGCGTGCACGTTGTCGGAGCCCGGTTTGCCTCGGGTGCGCACCTCGCGTGCACCTTCGTCGGGGTGGGCACCTTGGCTGGGTTTGCCCCGGCTGCGCTCCGAAGCGGGGTTATTGGAGCGCCGCCTCTTTTTTTGTCGGAGCGTTTGGTGGGGTTTCTCGCATTGGCTCTTCCGAGGCCCGGTTGCCACCCTGGCGCGCACGAAGTCGGAAGTAGGGTTAATTGCCCGGGTGCGCACCTTTGCCAGGGTGGGCACCTTACCTGGGCTGCGCACCAGGGCGGGCTCAAGATGGCACGCGCGTTCCGTTTTTTTCACTATCTTTCAAAACGGAAATTTTAAAATCTCCTTTTTTTTTTGCCTTTTCTGGAAATTAGTGAAGGCAGCGCATCAAAGGTGCGCACCTCGCTGCCCACCTTGGTGTGCTCTGAGGTGCGCACCCGGGAGCGCTACGAAGTGTGCTCCAAGGTGCGGCGTGCACGTTGTCGGAGCCCGGTTTGCCCCGGGTGCGCACCTCGCCTGCACCTTGGCCGGGGTGGGCACCTTGGCTGGGTTTGCCCAGGGTGCGCTCCGAAGCGGGGTTACTGGAGCGCCCCCTCTTTTTTTGTCAGAGCGTTTGGTGGGGTTTCTCGCATTGGCTCTTCCCAGGCCCGGTTGTTGGGTGCGCTCCCACCCTGGCGCGCGCGAAGTTGGAAGTTGGGTTAATTGCCCGGGCGCGCACCTTCGCCAGGGTGGGCACCTTGGTGCGCACACCTTGGCTGGGCTGCGCACCAGGGCGGGCTCAAGATGGCACCAGCATTCCCTTTTTCTCACTATCTTTCAAAACGGAAATTTTAAAATCTCGTTTTTTTTTTGCCTTTTATGGAAATTAGTGAAGGCATCGCATCAAAGGTGCGCACCTCGCTGCCCACCTTGGTGTGCTCCGAGGTGCCCACCACGGTGCGCAACGCCGGTGCGAACCCGGGAGCGCCCCGATGTGTGCTCCAAGGTGCGGCGTGCACGAAGTCGGACCCCGGTTTGCCCCGGGTGCGCACCTCGCGTGCACCTTGGTGCGCACACCTTGGCTGGGTTGCGCGGCCTGGTGGGCACCATGGTGCGCACCAAGGAGCGCTCCGAAGTGTGCTCCAAGGTGCGGCGTGCACGAAGTCGGAGCCCGGTTTGCCCCGGGTACGCACCTCGCGTGCACCTTCGCCGGGGTGGGCACCTCGGCTGGGTTGCGCGCCCTGGTGCGCACCAAGGAGCGCTCCGAAGTGTGCTCCAAGGTGCGGCGTGCACGAAGTCGGAGCCCGGTTTGCCCCGGGTGCGCACCTTCGCCGCGGTGCGCACCATGGCGTGCACGAAGTCGGAGCCCGGTTTGCCCCGGGTGCGCACCTCGCGTGCACCTTCGGCGGGGTTGCGCGCCCTGGTGGGCACCATGGTGCGCACCAAGGAGCGCTCCGAAGTGTGCTCCAAGGTGCGGCGTGCACGAAGTCGGAGCCCGGTTTGCCCCGGGTGCGCACCTCGCGTGCACCTTCGGCGGGGTTGCGCGCCCTGGTGGGCACCATGGTGCGCACCAAGGAGCGCTCCGAAGTGTGCTCCAAGGTGCGGCGTGCACGAAGTCGGAGCCCGGTTTGCCCCGGGTGCGCACCTCGCGTGCACCTTCGCCGCGGTGGGCACCATGGCGTGCACGAAGTCGGAGCCCGGTTTGCCCCGGGTGCGCACCTCGCGTGCACCTTCGCCGGGGTGGGCACCTCGGCTGGGTTGCGCGCCCTGGTGCGCACCAAGGAGCGCTCCGAAGTGTGCTCCAAGGTGCGGCGTGCACGAAGTCGGAGCCCGGTTTGCCCCGGGTGCGCACCTCGCGTGCACCTTCGCCAGGGTGGGCACCTCGGTGCGCACACCTTCTCAATGTTTTCTTGCCTTTTCTGGAAATTGGTGAAGGCAGCGCATCAAAGGTGCGCACCTCGGTGTGCTCCGAGGTGCGAACCCGAGAGCGCTCCGAGGTGCCCACGAAGTCGAAAGTCGGGTTAATTGCATTGTTTTCCCCGGGTGCGCTCCGAGGTGCGCAACATCGGCGCGCACCAAGGAGGGCTCCGAAGTGTGCTCCAAGGTGCGCACGATGGCGTGCACCTCTGGTGCGCACGATTCGGAGCTCGGTTTGACCGGGGTGCGCACACCTTGGCTGGGTTGCGCACCTTTTGTGCACTCCAAGGTGCGCACGAAGTCGGAGCTCGGTTTGCCCCGGGTGCGCACCTTCGCCAGGGTGCGCACCTTGATGCGCACGCCTTGGCTGGGCTGCGCACCTTGGTGGGCGCCATGGTGGGCGCCATGGTGCGCACCTTTCGTGCGCTCCAAGGTGCGCACGAAGTCGGAGCTCGGTTTGCCCCGGGTGCGCACCTTGGTGGGCGCCATGGTGCACTCCGAGGTGCCCAAGATTGGTGCGCACCAAGGAGCGCTCCGAAGTGCGCTCCAAGGTGCGCGCGAAGTCGAAAGTTGGGTTAATTGTCCGGTTTGCCTCGGGTGCGCACCTTGCGTGCACCTTCGCCAGGGTGGGCGCCTTGGTGCGCACACCTTGGCTGGGCTGCGCACCCGGGCGCGCACACCTTGGCACCCGCGTTTCCTTCATTTTAAATTTTTTTTTTTTACAATCTCTCAAGTGGGAAATTCTATAATCTCAACTTTTTTTGCCTTTTCAGGAAACTTTTGAATGGAGCGCATCATTGGTGCGCTCCGAAGTGTGCTCCAAAGCTCTCTCCAGCTGCGTGCACCTGCCCCGGCCGCGCACCCGGCCCCGCCCAGCTTCGCTCACCTGTCCCGGGCGTCTGGTGCGGAACCTTAGAGTAAGAAACATCACCGTGCACCTTGGCCAACGTGCGCGACTCGACCGAGCGCGCACTGGCCGAGGTGCACACCGATTTCACCTGGGTGCGCGCGCAGCACCTCGGGCGCACCGGGGTGCGCGCACAACGCCCGGGTTGCACCGTGGCCTGTGTGCTCGGGGCGCCTCGGGTGCGCGCTCGGTGTCGCCCCCGCGCGCGCGGTAGTGCGGGCAGCGCACCCCGGCCCGGCCCGGCCCCGACGAGAACGCAAACGGGCAAAAGGTTTATTCAAATAGCATTGCGACGCCCGGCGAAAAACTAAAAAAGGGTGCAACACCGGGACTTCCCGGGAGGTCACCCATCCCAGTACTACTCCGGCCCAAGCGCGCTTAACTGCGGAGTTCTGATGGGATCCGGTGCACTAACGCTGGTATGATCGCACCCGTTATGAGCTTGTCGCAGTGTGTACTTAGCAAACCGCGACCCACGTGCGAATCCACCCCGGCCACCCACCCCCGTCGAGGTGCACACCCTCCCTCGCGAAGTGCGCCCCGTTCGCCAAGTGTGAGCCCTGCCCGGGTGCGCGCACCTTGCTAGGGCGTCGGGTGTGCACCCGGCCCGGCCTACGTGCGTGCACCTGGAGGGGGCGTCGTGTGCGTGCAGTGTCCCGTCTGCAACGCGGTGCCCACACACCACCTCGGGCGCAACGACCTGCGCTCACATGTGGGCCGAGTGCACCTTGGTGCATGTTCGGGGCGCCTCGGGTGCACGCTCGATCTTGCCCCGGTGCACCAAGGCGCTCGGTTTGCCCCGGGTGCGCACTTGGTGCAAGGTGGGCACCCAAAATAGGGATCAAGCACCAAAACACAAGTTTCGGGATGCAAAATGGGACCCAAGGACCACAAATGCGTTCCAAGACCCATGATGGGTCCACGAGAACAAAAATGTGTTCCGAGACTTAATAAACAAATATTGGGTTTTAGGAGAAGAAACATGCTCTGATGCCCAAAACGAGAATCGACCCCGAAAAGGCCACAGGCCAAAAGTGGGATGCGAGACAAAAAAAAATGGGACCCGAGGACCAAAATTGGGTTCCCAGGTCGAAGACAGGGCAACCGGACAAGAAACGACCTCTAAGGCTCGAAATGAGTCCCGACGACTAAAACTTGACAAGAAGCACCCATCAGGCACCCAACTCGACACCCATGGGATGCCGACCCACCCGGGCTTCCACCTAGCACACCTTGGCACCCACCCACCCTCGCACCCAACCTCGCACCCAACTTAGCACCTTTGAACCCACATTGGCACTCACCCTGACCCTGGCACCTTGGAACCCACATTGGCACTCACCTTGACCCTGGCACCCACCTTTGCACTCACCTTGGGACCCACCCTGGCTCCCACCTCGGCACCCACCCAGACACCCACCTTGGTTCCTTGGCACCCACCTTGGATCCTTGGCACCCACCCCGACACCCACCTTGGCACGCAACTTGGCTACTTGCCACCCACCTTGGCTCCTTGACGCCCACCCCGACAACCACCCCGTGACCTACCCTGGCTAGGGTTGGTGCACACCCACCCTGGTGCCCACCTTGGCACCCACCCTATGACCCACCTTGGCACGCACCTTAGTACCCACCCCGTTACCCACCCTAGGACCCACCCCGTGACCCACCTTGGCCAGGGTGGGTGCACCCACCCTGGTGCCCACCTTGGCACCCACCCATCCTAGCACCCAGCCTGTGACCGGGCTTGGAACCCAACCTTGCACCCGCACCCGTCTTGGCCAGTGTGGGTGCGCACCCATCCTGGCACCCACGTTGTGACACACCCTTTAACCCACGCACCCTAGCACCCACGTTGGCACCCACCTTGGAACCCAACCTAGCAACTTGGCACCCACCCCGTGACCCACCTTGGCATCCACCATAGCAGTCGCCGACTTGGCACCCACCTCGGCACCCACCTTGACACTTGTGGACCCACCTTGCCACTCACCCTAGCATCGACCCATCCTAGCACCCACCCTGGCACCTTTGCACCCTAGCACTCACCCATCCTAGCACCTAACCTGTGACCCACCTTGACACTCACCCTCGCACCCACCTTGGAACCCAACCTAGCACCCACCCACCCTGACACCAACCCTAGCACCTACCCACCCTTGCACCCACCCTGTGACCCATCTTGGCACCCACCCATCCTACCACTCAACCTATCACCCACCTTCTCACCCACCTTGGCATCCACCTTAGCACCCACCCACACTGGCACCTTGGCACCCACCTCGGGCAAGGTGGGTGCACACCCACCCTGGCACCCAATTTAGAACCCACCGAGCATGTTACCCACCTTGGCACCCACATTGCAGCCCACCCTAGTACCCACCCTATGACCCACATTGGCATCCACACCCTAGCACCCAGGCACCTCGACACCCGCCTTGACACCCACCCTAGCACTGAACCTGTGACCCACCTTGGAACTCACCCTAGAACCCACCCACCCTGTGAACCACCTTGGCATCCACCTTAGCACCCACCCACCTTGGCACCCACTCTAGCACTCACCCATCCTAACACCCAACTTGTTACCCACCTTGGCACCCGCCCTCGCGTCCACCTTGAAACCCACCCTAGCACCCACCCACGCAGGAGCCCACCTTGGCACCCAACCTAACACCCACGCATCCTGGCACCCAACTTGTGACCCACCTTGGAACCCACCCTAGTACCCACCTTTGAACCCACTATATCACCAACCCACCTTGGCACCCACCCTATGACCCTCTTTGGAATCCACCCTAGCACGCACCCACCCTGGCACCCACCATGGAGCGCACCCTAGCACCCACCCACCTCGGCACGCACCTCAACACCCACCTTGGTGTGCGCACTGCGCCAACCTCTCAAAGACCCTATGTGGTGCGCTCCAAAGTGTACACCTTTGGTGCGCTCCAAGGTGCGCACCTTTGGTGCACACCGAGGTGCACACCAAAGTGTGCACCGAGGTGAGCACCAAAGTGCACTCCAGGGTGCACACCAAGGCGTGCACCTTTGGTGCGGTCAATGCAAACGAATTCGGAAGTTGGGGTCGATGTCCTAATCGCTGCTGCAGACTACACGTATGAGAATCGGACAAATAGCTTTATATAGGGGAGGTGTTGCGTTTGATGGGTCGACTCCCCTGGTTGTGTGCACTGCACCAACTTCAAAGACCCTGTCTTGTTTAAGAAGTCAAAAGTTGGGGTGGATGTCCTAATCATTGCTGCAGTCTACGCATGTATGAGAATCAGACAAATAGCTTATATAGGGGAGGTGTTGCATTCGGTGGGTTGACTCCCCTGGTTGTGCGCACTGCGCCAACCTCAAAGACCCCGCATAGCAGAAGAAGTCGGAAGTCGGATTTTGGTGAGCACCAAGGCGTGCACCTTTGGTGCGGTCAACGCAGACGAATTCAGAAGTTGGGGTGGATGTCCTAATCGTTGTTGCAGGCTACACATGTATGAGAATCAGACAAATAGCTTATATAGGGGAGGTGTTGGGTTTGATGGGTCAACTCCCTTGGTTGTGCGCATTACGCCAACCTCAAAGACCTTGTTTTCGTTAAGAAGTCAAAAGTTGGGGTCAATGTCCTAATGGCTCCTGCAGGCTACACATGTATGAGAATCGGACAAATAGCTTATATAGGGGAGGTGTTGGGTTTGATGGGTCGACTCCCCTGGTTGTGCGCATTACGTCAACCTCAAAGACCTTGTTTTCGTTAAGAAGTCAAAAGTTGGGGTCGATGTCCTAATTGCTCCTGTAGACTACACATGTATGAGAATCAGACAAATAGCTTATATAGGGGAGGTGTTGGGTTTGATGGGTTGACTCCCCTAGTTGTTCGCATTACACCAACCTCAAAGACCTTGTTTTCGTTTAGAAGCCGAAAGTTGGGGTCGATGTCCTAATTGCTCCTGCAGGCTACGCATGTATGAGAATCAGACAAATAGCTTATATAGGGGAGGTGTTGGGTTTGATGGGTCGACTCCCCTGGCATTGCGCCAACCTCAAAGACCCTGCATTGCGGATGAAGTCGAAAGTCAGAGTTTGGTGTGCTACAAGGTGTGGTCGAAGGTGCTCACCTAGGTGTGCACCTTTGGAGCGCAGGAAAAGTGCCCTCCAAAAGTGCGCACCTTTGGAGTGCACAAAAGTGCCCTCCAAAAGTGCGCACCTTTGGAGCGCACAAAAGTGCCCTCCAAAAAGTGCCCTCCAAAAGTGCGCACCTTTGGAGTGCAGAAAAGTGCCCTCCAAAAAGTGCCCTCCAAAAGTGCGCACCTTTGGAGCGCAGAAAAGTGCCCTCCAAAAAGTGCCCTCCAAAAGTGCGCACCTTTGGAGCGCAGAAAAGTGCCCTCCAAAAAGTGCCCTCCAAAAGTGCGCACCTTTGGAGCGCAGAAAAGTGCCCTCCAAAAAGTGCCCTCCAAAAGTGCGCACCTTTGGAGCGCAGAAAAGTGCCCTCCAAAAAGTGCCCTCCAAAAGTGCGCACCTTTGGAGCGCAGAAAAGTGCCCTCCAAAAAGTGCCCTCCAAAAGTGCGCACCTTTGGAGCGCAGAAAAGTGCCCTCCAAAAAGTGCCCTCCAAAAGTGCGCACCTTTGGAGCGCAGAAAAGTGCCCTCCAAAAAGTGCCCTCCAAAAGTGCGCACCTTTGGAGCGCAGAAAAGTGCCCTCCAAAAAGTGCCCTCCAAAAGTGCGCACCTTTGGAGCGCAGAAAAGTGCCCTCCAAAAGTGCGCACCTTTGGAGCGCACAAAAGTGCCCTCCAAAAGTGCGCACTTTTGGTGCGCACCAAGGCGCTGGTTCGGTCGTTGCAGGCGAGTTCGGAAGTTGGGGTCGATGTCCTGAGCGGAGGTGCAAACTACACAGGTGTCGGAATCGGACAAATAGCTTATATAGGGGAGGTGTATGCTTCGATGGGTCGACTCCCCAGGTTGAGCGCACCGCGCCAACCTCAAAGACCCTACGGTATGGATGAAGTCGGAAGTTGGGTCCGATGACCGATTCGATTAGTAGGTATGCTCATGAGGTCGGAATTTGGGTCCGATGACCTGCCATGTGCAGGAAGGCGAATGTTGGCACTGTGCGTTGCAAGGTGCACACCAAGGCGCTGGTGCGGTCTTTTTAGTCGAGTTCGGAAGTTGGGGTCGATGTCCTGATCGGAGGTGCAAGCTACACAGGTGTGGGAATCGGACAAATAGCTTATATAGGGGAGGTGTATGCTTCGTTGGGTCGACTCCCCGGGTTGAGCGCACCGCGCCAACCTCAAAGACCCTACGGTATGGATGAAGTCGGAAGTTGGGTCCGATGACCGATTCGATATGTAGGCATACTCGCGAGGTCGGAATTTGGGTCCGATGACCTGCCACGTGCAGGAAGGCGAATGTTGGCACTGTGCGTTGCAAGGTGCGCACCAAGGCGCTGGTTCGGTCGTTGGAGGCGAGTTCGGAAGTTGGGGTCGATGTCTTGATCGGAGGTGCAAACTACACAGGTGTGGGAATCGGACAAATAGCTTATATAGGGGAGGTGTATGCTTCGTTGGGTCGACTCCCCGGGTTGAGCGCACCGCGCCAACCTCAAAGACCCTACGGTATGGATGAAATCGGAAGTTGGGTCCGATGACCGATTCGATATGTAGGCATACTCGCGAGGTCGGAATTTGGGTCCGATGACCTGCCATGTGCAGGAAGGCGAATGTTGGGACTGTGCGTCGCAAGGTGCGCACCAAGGCGCTGGTGCCGTCGTTGCAGTCGAGTTCGGAAGTTGGGGTCGATGTCCTGGTCAGAGGTGCAAACTACACAGGTGTGGGAATCGGACAAATAGCTTATATAGGGGAGGTGTATGCTTCGATGGGTCGACTCCCTGGGTTGAGCGCACCGCGCCAACCTCAAAGACCCTACAGTATGGATGAAGTCGGAAGTTGGGTCCGATGACCGATTCGATACGTAGGCATATTGGCGAGGTCTGAATTTGTGTCCGATGACCTGCCATGCGCAGGAAGGCGGAATTTGGGTCCGATGACCGAGTTGATGGCGTGCCATGCGCAGAAAGGCGGAATTTGGGTCCGATGACCGAGTTGATGTTGATGGCCCGCCATGCACAGGAAGGCGGAATTTGGGTCCGATGACCGATTTGAAGGCGTGCCATACGCAAAAAGGCGGAGTTTGGGTCCGATGACCGAGTTGATATTGATGGCCCGCCATGCGCAGGAAGGCGGAATTTGGGTCCGATGACCTGACATACGCATGGAGTCCGACTCGGGGGCCGATGTTCGATTCGATGACTTGCATTGTGGGTAAAGTCGGAAGTTGTGGTCTTTGACCCGATTCGATGACCAGACTTCGGCTGCTTGAGAATCGGACAAATAACTTATATAGGGGAGGTAGTGTTCTCGAGCATCCTCCCCCCGTGCCCGTTTATGTCGATTGATGCTGGTGCTCGACTGGTTGGAGCGCTCGGATGCAAAAATCTTGCACCAGGATTTATCGATTGTGATGGACACGGCAAGTCTCCTGATTGCTATGCAGGAGCTCATCGTGAATCTCTATGCGGCCTTGGTATGGACTCGACCTGCGGAATGGTTCGGCAATGGTAGTCGCTCCAACACGTCCTTGCAATGGCCACAGAGGTGATTCGACTAGAGCTCCAGTCTAGCTTTTGGGTTGCTTGGCGGACTGGTATAGCCGCGATCGAGTTCCGGCCATGAACGTTTTAGATAGCTCTTGGGCTTTCTGGGACCGAAGTCGGAAGTTTGGGCTGTTGTCCGATTTGATGACCATTCTTCGGATGTGTGAGAATCGGACAAATAACTTATATAGGGGACTGTGTTGTCTCACGCAGCCCCCTCCGTGCCCCTCTATCTCGACCGATGTTGGTGCTTGAAAGGGTTGGGATCGCTCGGATTTATAAACGTGCACCACCATTTGTCGAGTGTGAGGGACGCGGCAGGTCTCCTAAATGCTATGCGGGCGCTCTCTGAGAATCTCTATCCGGCCTCGACACAGACTAGTCTTGCTGAATGGTTTGGCACTGGTAGTCGATCCAACACGTCGTTGTTGTGGCCGCCTAGGCGATTCGATTCGAGCCCCCGTCTAGCTTTTGGGTTGCTTGGCGGATTTTGCCCTATCCGCAAGTGAGCTCGGTCCCTAAACGTTCGAGAAACCCGATTGCTATGCGCCGACTCTCTTTCTTGCGAGCCTCCATCTAGCTTTTGGGTCTCTACGGAACGGAAGTCGGAATCTGGGACCGTTGTTTGATTCGACGAGGCAGACTACGGTTGTGCGAGAATCGGACAAATAACTTATATAGGGGAGGTGTTGACTGGAGCATTCTCCCCCGTGCCCCTCTAACTCGACCAATGCTGGCGCTCGAACGGTGGTAGCGCTCGGATTTTCATTGAGCGCCAGCATTGGTCGATTTAGAGGGGCATGCGAGATTCCCGAATGCTATGCGAGGGCTCTAACGGAAATGTCTATTGGTTTCGGTATGGATGCAATTGCGAGTGGTTCGGCAAAGGTAGTCGTTCCGATGCGTCCATGTCGTGGCCAAATCGATAATTCGATTTGAGCCCTCGTATAGCATTTGGGTCTCTCGATGTGATTCCGCATTCCAGTCCCTTTGGGCACTGCTTGAGCCGCATCCCAGGGGGTTCCCTTCCCAATAATCTGCCTCGCAACCCGATTGCTATGCGGTGAGGCTCCTCGGCCGCCTCGGAACTATCTGTGTATCAGACGCATCGCGGGATAAGGGGTTGGCAACGGTAGTCGCCCCAAGCGCGTCCGATGCTTGGACCATTCCGAGGCGGCCCTGAAGCCTCTTCCGTCTAGCCGTTGGGTCCTTCTCGCCGCATCCCTCGCCTCGCACCCCGATTGCTATGCGGTGAGGCTCCTCGGCCGCCTCGGAACTATCTGTGTATCGGACGCGTCGCGGGATAAGGGGTTGTCACTGGTAGTCGCCCCAAGCGCGTCCGATGCTTGGACCATTCCGAGGCGGCCCTGAAGCCTCTTTCGTCTAGCCGTTGGGTCCTTCTCGCCGCATCCCTCGCCTCGCACCCCGATTGCTATGCGGTGAGGCTCCTCGGCCGCCTCGGAACTATCTGTGTATCGGACGCGTCGCGGGATAAGGGGTTGTCATTGGTAGTCGCCCCAAGCGCGTCCGATGCTTGGACCATTCCGAGGCGGCCCTGAAGCCTCTTCCGTCTAGCCGTTGGGTCCTTCTCGCCGCATCCCTCGCCTCGCACCCCGATTGCTATGCGGTGAGGCTCCTCGGCCGCCTCGGAACTATCTGTGTATCGGACGCGTCGCGGGATAAGGGGTTGTCACTGGTAGTCGCCCCAAGCGCGTCCGATGCTTGGACCATTCCGAGGCGGCCCTGAAGCCTCTTCCGTCTAGCCGTTGGGTCCTTCTCGCCGCATCCCTCGCCTCGCACCCCGATTGCTATGCGGTGAGGCTCCTCGGCCGCCTCGGAACTATCTGTGTATCGGACGCGTCGCGGGATAAGGGGTTGTCACTGGTAGTCGCCCCAAGCGCGTTCGATGCTTGGACCATTCCGAGGCGGCCCTGAAGCCTCTTCCGTCTAGCCGTTGGGTCCTTCTCGCCGCATCCCTCGCCTCGCACCCCGATTGCTATGCGGTGAGGCTCCTCGGCCGCCTTGGAACTATCTGTGTATCGGACGCGTCGCGGGATAAGGGGTTGTCACTGGTAGTCGCCCCAAGCGCGTCCGATGCTTGGACCATTCCGAGGCGGACCCGAAGCCTCTTCCGTCTAGCCGTTGGGTCCTTCTCGCCGCATCCTTCGCCTCGCACCCCGATTGCTATGCGGTGAGGCTCCTCGGCCGCCTCGGAACTATCTGTGTATCGGACGCGTCGCGGGATAAGGGGTTGTCACTGGTAGTCGCCCCAAGCGCGTCCGATGCTTGGACCATTCCGAGGTGGCCCCGAAGCCTCTTCCGTCTAGCCGTTGGGTCCTTCTCGCCGCATCCCTCGCCTCGCACCCCGATTGCTATGCGGTGAGGCTCCTCGGCCGCCTTGGAACTATCTGTGTATCGGACGCGTCGCGGGATAAGGGGTTGTCACTGGTAGTCGCCCCAAGCGCGTCCGATGCTTGGACCATTCCGAGGCGGACCCGAAGCCTCTTCCGTCTAGCCGTTGGGTCCTTCTCGCCGCATCCCTCGCCTCGCACCCCGATTGCTATGCGGTGAGGCTCCTCAGCCGCCTTGGAACTATCTGTGTATCGGACGCGTCGCGGGATAAGGGGTTGTCACTGGTAGTCGCCCCAAGCGCGTCCGATGCTTGGACCATTCCGAGGCGGACCCGAAGCCTCTTCCGTCTAGCCGTTGGGTCCTTCTCGCCGCATCCCTCGCCTCGCACCCCGATTGCTATGCGGTGAGGCTCCTCGGCCGCCTTGGAACTATCTGTGTATCGGACGCGTCGCGGGATAAGGGGTTGTCACTGGTAGTCGCCCCAAGCGCGTCCGATGCTTGGACCATTCCGAGGCGGACCCGAAGCCTCTTCCGTCTAGCCGTTGGGTCCTTCTCGCCGCATCCCTCGCCTCGCACCCCGATTGCTATGCGGTGAGGCTCCTCGGCCGCCTTGGAACTATCTGTGTATCGGACGCGTCGCGGGATAAGGGGTTGTCACTGGTAGTCGCCCCAAGCGCGTCCGATGCTTGGACCATTCCGAGGCGGCCCCGAAGCCTCTTCCGTCTAGCCGTTGGGTCCTTCTCGCCGCATCCTTCGCCTCGCACCCCGATTGCTATGCGATGAGGCTCCTCGGCCGCCTTGGAACTATCTGTGTATCGGACGCGTCGCGGGATAAGGGGTTGTCACTGGTAGTCGCCCCAAGCGCGTCCGATGCTTGGACCATTCCGAGGCGGCCCCGAAGCCTCTTCCGTGTAGCCGTTGGGTCCTTCTCGCCGCATCCCTCGCCTCGCACCCCGATTGCTATGCGGTGAGGCTCCTCGGCCGCCTTGGAACTATCTGTGTATCGGACGCGTCGCGGGATAAGGGGTTGTCACTGGTAGTCGCCCCAAGCGCGTCCGATGCTTGGACCATTCCGAGGCGGACCTGAAGCCTCTTCCCTCTAGCCGTTGGGGCTTTCTCGCCGCATCCCTCGCCTCGCACCCTGATTGCTATGCTGTGAGGCTCCTCGGCCGCCTTGGAACTATCTGTGTATCGGACGCATCGCGGGGTAAGGGGTTGGCAGTGGTAGTCGCCCCAAGCACATCCGATGCTTGGACCATTCCGAGGCGGCCCTGCAGCCTCTTCCGTCTAGCCGTTGGGGCCATCTCGCCGCATCCCCCACCTCGCACCACGATTGCTATGCGGTGAGGCTCCTTGGCCGCCTCGGAACTATCTGTGTATCGGACGCATCGCGGGATAAGGGGTTGTCACTGGTAGTCGCCCCAAGCGCGTCCGATGCTTGGACTATTCCGAGGCGGCCCTGCAGCCTCTTCCGTCTAGCCGTTGGGGCCATCTCGCCGCATCCCCCACCTCCTCGGCCGCCTCGGAACTATCTGTGTATCGGACGCATCGCGGGATAAGGGGTTGGCAGTGGTAGTCGCCCCAAGCGCGTCCGATGCTTGGACTATTCCGAGGCAGCCCTGCAGCCTCTTCCGTCTAGCCTTTGGGGCCATCTCGCCGCATCCCTCGCCTCGCACCCCGATTGCTATGCGGTGAGGCTCCTCGGCCGCCTGGGAACTATCTTCGTATCGGACGCATCGCGGGATAAGGGGTTGTCACTGGTAGTCGCCCCAAGCGCGTCCGATGCTTGGACTATTCCGAGGCGGCCCTGTGGCCTCTTCCGTCTAGCCGTTGGGGCCATCTCGCCGCATCCCCCACCTCGCACCCCGATTGCTATGCGGTGAGGCTCTTCGGCCGCCTTGGAACTATCTTCGTATCGGACGCATCGCGGGATAAGGGGTTGTCACTGGTAGTCGCCCCAAGCGCGTCCGATGCTTGGACTATTCCGAGGCGGCCCTGCAGCCTCTTCCGTCTAGCCGTTGGGGCCATCTCGCCGCATCCCCCACCTCGCACCCCGATTGCTATGCGGTGAGGCTCCTCGGCCGCCTTGGAACTATCTTCGTATCGGACGCATCGCGGGATAAGGGGTTGTCACTGGTAGTCGCCCCAAGCGCGTCCGATGCTTGGACTATTCCGACGCGGCCCTGTGGCCTCTTCCGTCTAGCCGTTGGGGCCATCTCGCCGCATCCCCCACCTCGCACCCCGATTGCTATGCGGTGAGGCTCCTCGGCCGCCTTGGAACCATCTTCGTATCGGACGCATCGCGGGATAGGGGGCTGTCACTGGTAGTCGCCCCAAGCGTGTCCGATGCTTGGACCATTCCTAGGCGGCCCTGAAGCCTCTTCCGTCTAGCCGTTGGGGCCTTCCCGCCCCATCCCTCGCCTCGCACCCCCGATTGCTATGCGGTGAGGCTCCTCGGCCGCCTTGGAACCATCTGTGTATCGGACGCATCGCGGGATAAGGGGTTGGCACTGGCAGTCGCCCCAAGCGTGTCCGATGCTTGGACCATTCCGAGGTGGCCCTGAAGCCTCTTCCGTCTAGCCGTTGGGGCCTTCCCGCCCCATCCCTCGCCTCGCACCCCGATTGATATGCGGTGAGGCTCCTCGGCCGCCTTGGAACTATCTGTGTATCGGACGCATCGCGGGATAAGGGGTTGGCACTGGTAGTCGTCCCAATCGCATCCGATGCTTGGACCATTCCGAGGCGGCCCTGCAGCCTCTTCCGTTTAGCCGTCGGGGCCTTCCCGCCGCATCCCTCGCCTCGCATCCCGATTCCTATGCGGTGAGTCTTCTCGGCCGCCGCGGAACTATACCTGTTATTGCTACTGCATCCTTCGGCTGGTAACCTCCTCTGCCGCCTTGGAACGTTCTCTTTGTCGGACGCGTCGCGGGATAAGGGGTTGGCACTGGTAGTCGCCCCAAGCGCGCCCGATGCATAGACCGCTCCGAGTCGACCTTGCTTTCAGCCTCTCA
>NW_026728848.1:235000-252500 GCF_030272615.1 Cryptomeria japonica | reverse complement strand
CCCGGTTTGCCTCGGGTGCGCACCTTCGCCAGGGCGGGCTCAAGATGGCACCCGCGTTCCGTTTTTTTCACTATCTTTCAAAACGGAAATTTTAAAATCTCGTTTTTTTTTTTTTTTTTGCCTTTTCTGGAAATTAGTGAAGGCAGCGCATCAAAGGTGCGCAATGCTGGTGCGAACCCGGGAGCGCTCCGATGTGTGCTCCAAGGTGCGGCGTGCACGAAGTCCGAGCCCGGTTTGCCCCGGGTGCGCACCTCGCGTGCACCTTCGCCGGGGTGAGCACCTTGGTGTGCAGACCTTGGTTGGGTTGCGCGCCCTGGTGCGCACCAAGGAGCGCTCTGAAGTGTGCTCCAAGGTGCGGCGTGCACGAAGTCGGAGCCCGGTTTGCCCCGGGTGTGCACCTCGGGTGCGCACCTCGCGTGCACCTTCGCTGCGGTGGGCACCTTGGCTGGGTTGCGCGCCTTGGTGGGCACCATGCAGTGCACGAAGTCGGAGCCCGGATTGCCCCGGGCGCGCACCTCCGCCAGGGTGGGCACCTTGGTGCGCACAACTTGCCTGGGCTGCGCACCAGGAAGGGCTCAAGATGGCACCCGCGTTCCGTTTTTTTCACTATCTTTCAGAACGGAAATTTTAAAATCTCGTTTTTTTTTGCCTTTTCTGGAAATTAGTGAAGGCAGCGCATCAAAGGTGCGCAACGCTGGTGCGAACCTGGGAGCGCTCCGATGTGTGCTCCAAGGTGCGGCGTGCACGAAGTCGGACCCCGGTTTGCCCCGGGTGCGCACCTCGCGTGCACCTTGGTGCGCACACCTTGGCTGGGTTGCGCGCCCTGGTGGGCACCATGGTGCGCACCAAGGAGCGCTCCGAAGTGTGCTCCAAGGTGCGGCGTGCACGAAGTCGGAGCCCGGTTTGCCCCGGGTGCGCACCTCGCGTGCACCTTCGCCGCGGTGGGCACCATGGCGTGCACGAAGTCGGAGCCCGGTTTGCCCCGGGTGCGCACCTCGCGTGCACCTTCGCCGGGGTGGGCACCTTGGTGTGCAGACCTTGGCTGGGTTGCGCGCCCTGGTGGGCACCATGGTGCGCACCAAGGAGCGCTCCGAAGTGTGCTCCAAGGTGCGGCCTGCACGAAGTCGGAGCCCGGTTTGCCCCGGGTGTGCACCTCGGGTGGGCACCTTGGTGCGCATGCCTTGCCTGGGCTGCGCACCAGGGCGGGCTCAAGATGGCACCCGCGTTCCTTTTTTTTCACTATCTTTCAAAACGGAAATTTTAAAATCTCATTTTTTTTTGCCTTTTTCTGGAAATTAGTGAAGGCAGCGCATCAAAGGTGCGCACCTCGCTGCCCACCACGGTGCGCAACGCCGGTGGGCACCCGGGAGTGCTTCGAAGTGTGCTCCAAGGTGCTGCGTGCACGTTGTCGGAGCCCGGTTTGCCTCGGGTGCGCACCTCGCGTGCACCTTCGTCGGGGTGGGCACCTTGGCTGGGTTTGCCCCGGCTGCGCTCCGAAGCGGGGTTATTGGAGCGCCGCCTCTTTTTTTGTCGGAGCGTTTGGTGGGGTTTCTCGCATTGGCTCTTCCGAGGCCCGGTTGCCACCCTGGCGCGCACGAAGTCGGAAGTAGGGTTAATTGCCCGGGTGCGCACCTTTGCCAGGGTGGGCACCTTACCTGGGCTGCGCACCAGGGCGGGCTCAAGATGGCACGCGCATTCCGTTTTTTTCACTATCTTTCAAAACGGAAATTTTAAAATCTCCTTTTTTTTTTGCCTTTTCTGGAAATTAGTGAAGGCAGCGCATCAAAGGTGCGCACCTCGCTGCCCACCTTGGTGTGCTCTGAGGTGCGCACCCGGGAGCGCTACGAAGTGTGCTCCAAGGTGCGGCGTGCACGTTGTCGGAGCCCGGTTTGCCCCGGGTGCGCACCTCGCCTGCACCTTGGCCGGGGTGGGCACCTTGGCTGGGTTTGCCCAGGGTGCGCTCCGAAGCGGGGTTACTGGAGCGCCCCCTCTTTTTTTGTCAGAGCGTTTGGTGGGGTTTCTCGCATTGGCTCTTCCCAGGCCCGGTTGTTGGGTGCGCTCCCACCCTGGCGCGCGCGAAGTTGGAAGTTGGGTTAATTGCCCGGGCGCGCACCTTCGCCAGGGTGGGCACCTTGGTGCGCACACCTTGGCTGGGCTGCGCACCAGGGCGGGCTCAAGATGGCACCAGCATTCCCTTTTTCTCACTATCTTTCAAAACGGAAATTTTAAAATCTCGTTTTTTTTTTGCCTTTTATGGAAATTAGTGAAGGCATCGCATCAAAGGTGCGCACCTCGCTGCCCACCTTGGTGTGCTCCGAGGTGCCCACCACGGTGCGCAACGCCGGTGCGAACCCGGGAGCGCCCCGATGTGTGCTCCAAGGTGCGGCGTGCACGAAGTCGGACCCCGGTTTGCCCCGGGTGCGCACCTCGCGTGCACCTTGGTGCGCACACCTTGGCTGGGTTGCGCGGCCTGGTGGGCACCATGGTGCGCACCAAGGAGCGCTCCGAAGTGTGCTCCAAGGTGCGGCGTGCACGAAGTCGGAGCCCGGTTTGCCCCGGGTACGCACCTCGCGTGCACCTTCGCCGGGGTGGGCACCTCGGCTGGGTTGCGCGCCCTGGTGCGCACCAAGGAGCGCTCCGAAGTGTGCTCCAAGGTGCGGCGTGCACGAAGTCGGAGCCCGGTTTGCCCCGGGTGCGCACCTTCGCCGCGGTGCGCACCATGGCGTGCACGAAGTCGGAGCCCGGTTTGCCCCGGGTGCGCACCTCGCGTGCACCTTCGGCGGGGTTGCGCGCCCTGGTGGGTACCATGGTGCGCACCAAGGAGCGCTCCGAAGTGTGCTCCAAGGTGCGGCGTGCACGAAGTCGGAGCCCGGTTTGCCCCGGGTGCGCACCTCGCGTGCACCTTCGGCGGGGTTGCGCGCCCTGGTGGGCACCATGGTGCGCACCAAGGAGCGCTCCGAAGTGTGCTCCAAGGTGCGGCGTGCACGAAGTCGGAGCCCGGTTTGCCCCGGGTGCGCACCTCGCGTGCACCTTCGCCGCGGTGGGCACCATGGCGTGCACGAAGTCGGAGCCCGGTTTGCCCCGGGTGCGCACCTCGCGTGCACCTTCGCCGGGGTGGGCACCTCGGCTGGGTTGCGCGCCCTGGTGCGCACCAAGGAGCGCTCCGAAGTGTGCTCCAAGGTGCGGCGTGCACGAAGTCGGAGCCCGGTTTGCCCCGGGTGCGCACCTCGCGTGCACCTTCGCCAGGGTGGGCACCTCGGTGCGCACACCTTCTCAATGTTTTCTTGCCTTTTCTGGAAATTGGTGAAGGCAGCGCATCAAAGGTGCGCACCTCGGTGTGCTCCGAGGTGCGAACCCGAGAGCGCTCCGAGGTGCCCACGAAGTCGAAAGTCGGGTTAATTGCATTGTTTTCCCCGGGTGCGCTCCGAGGTGCGCAACATCGGCGCGCACCAAGGAGGGCTCCGAAGTGTGCTCCAAGGTGCGCACGATGGCGTGCACCTCTGGTGCGCACGATTCGGAGCTCGGTTTGACCGGGGTGCGCACACCTTGGCTGGGTTGCGCACCTTTTGTGCGCTCCAAGGTGCGCACGAAGTCGGAGCTCGGTTTGCCCCGGGTGCGCACCTTCGCCAGGGTGCGCACCTTGATGCGCACGCCTTGGCTGGGCTGCGCACCTTGGTGGGCGCCATGGTGGGCGCCATGGTGCGCACCTTTCGTGCGCTCCAAGGTGCGCACGAAGTCGGAGCTCGGTTTGCCCCGGGTGCGCACCTTGGTGGGCGCCATGGTGCACTCCGAGGTGCCCAAGATTGGTGCGCACCAAGGAGCGCTCCGAAGTGCGCTCCAAGGTGCGCGCGAAGTCGAAAGTTGGGTTAATTGTCCGGTTTGCCTCGGGTGCGCACCTTGCGTGCACCTTCGCCAGGGTGGGCGCCTTGGTGCGCACACCTTGGCTGGGCTGCGCACCCGGGCGCGCACACCTTGGCACCCGCGTTTCCTTCATTTTAAATTTTTTTTTTTTACAATCTCTCAAGTGGGAAATTCTATAATCTCAACTTTTTTTGCCTTTTCAGGAAACTTTTGAATGGAGCGCATCATTGGTGCGCTCCGAAGTGTGCTCCAAAGCTCTCTCCAGCTGCGTGCACCTGCCCCGGCCGCGCACCCGGCCCCGCCCAGCTTCGCTCACCTGTCCCGGGCGTCTGGTGCGGAACCTTAGAGTAAGAAACATCACCGTGCACCTTGGCCAACGTGCGCGACTCGACCGAGCGCGCACTGGCCGAGGTGCACACCGATTTCACCTGGGTGCGCGCGCAGCACCTCGGGCGCACCGGGGTGCGCGCACAACGCCCGGGTTGCACCGTGGCCTGTGTGCTCGGGGCGCCTCGGGTGCGCGCTCGGTGTCGCCCCCCGCGCGCGCGGTAGTGCGGGCAGCGCACCCCGGCCCGGCCCGGCCCCGACGAGAACGCAAACGGGCAAAAGGTTTATTCAAATAGCATTGCGACGCCCGGCGAAAAACTAAAAAAGGGTGCAACACCGGGACTTCCCGGGAGGTCACCCATCCCAGTACTACTCCGGCCCAAGCGCGCTTAACTGCGGAGTTCTGATGGGATCCGGTGCACTAACGCTGGTATGATCGCACCCGTTATGAGCTTGTCGCAGTGTGTACTTAGCAAACCGCGACCCACGTGCGAATCCACCCCGGCCACCCACCCCCGTCGAGGTGCACACCCTCCCTCGCGAAGTGCGCCCCGTTCGCCAAGTGTGAGCCCTGCCCGGGTGCGCGCACCTTGCTAGGGCGTCGGGTGTGCACCCGGCCCGGCCTACGTGCGTGCACCTGGAGGGGGCGTCGTGTGCGTGCAGTGTCCCGTCTGCAACGCGGTGCCCACACACCACCTCGGGCGCAACGACCTGCGCTCACATGTGGGCCGAGTGCACCTTGGTGCATGTTCGGGGCGCCTCGGGTGCACGCTCGATCTTGCCCCGGTGCACCAACGCGCTCGGTTTGCCCCGGGTGCGCACTTGGTGCAAGGTGGGCACCCAAAATAGGGATCAAGCACCAAAACACAAGTTTCGGGATGCAAAATGGGACCCAAGGACCACAAATGCGTTCCAAGACCCATGATGGGTCCACGAGAACAAAAATGTGTTCCGAGACTTAATAAACAAATATTGGGTTTTAGGAGAAGAAACATGCTCTGATGCCCAAAACGAGAATCGACCCCGAAAAGGCCACAGGCCAAAAGTGGGATGCGAGACAAAAAAAAATGGGACCCGAGGACCAAAATTGGGTTCCCAGGTCGAAGACAGGGCAACCGGACAAGAAACGACCTCTAAGGCTCGAAATGAGTCCCGACGACTAAAACTTGACAAGAAGCACCCATCAGGCACCCAACTCGACACCCATGGGATGCCGACCCACCCGGGCTTCCACCTAGCACACCTTGGCACCCACCCACCCTCGCACCCAACCTCGCACCCAACTTAGCACCTTTGAACCCACATTGGCACTCACCCTGACCCTGGCACCTTGGAACCCACATTGGCACTCACCTTGACCCTGGCACCCACCTTTGCACTCACCTTGGGACCCACCCTGGCTCCCACCTCGGCACCCACCCAGACACCCACCTTGGTTCCTTGGCACCCACCTTGGATCCTTGGCACCCACCCCGACACCCACCTTGGCACGCAACTTGGCTACTTGCCACCCACCTTGGCTCCTTGACGCCCACCCCGACAACCACCCCGTGACCTACCCTGGCTAGGGTTGGTGCACACCCACCCTGGTGCCCACCTTGGCACCCACCCTATGACCCACCTTGGCACGCACCTTAGTACCCACCCCGTTACCCACCCTAGGACCCACCCCGTGACCCACCTTGGCCAGGGTGGGTGCACCCACCCTGGTGCCCACCTTGGCACCCACCCATCCTAGCACCCAGCCTGTGACCGGGCTTGGAACCCAACCTTGCACCCGCACCCGTCTTGGCCAGTGTGGGTGCGCACCCATCCTGGCACCCACGTTGTGACACACCCTTTAACCCACGCACCCTAGCACCCACGTTGGCACCCACCTTGGAACCCAACCTAGCAACTTGGCACCCACCCCGTGACCCACCTTGGCATCCACCATAGCAGTCGCCGACTTGGCACCCACCTCGGCACCCACCTTGACACTTGTGGACCCACCTTGCCACTCACCCTAGCATCGACCCATCCTAGCACCCACCCTGGCACCTTTGCACCCTAGCACTCACCCATCCTAGCACCTAACCTGTGACCCACCTTGACACTCACCCTCGCACCCACCTTGGAACCCAACCTAGCACCCACCCACCCTGACACCAACCCTAGCACCTACCCACCCTTGCACCCACCCTGTGACCCATCTTGGCACCCACCCATCCTACCACTCAACCTATCACCCACCTTCTCACCCACCTTGGCATCCACCTTAGCACCCACCCACACTGGCACCTTGGCACCCACCTCGGGCAAGGTGGGTGCACACCCACCCTGGCACCCAATTTAGAACCCACCGAGCATGTTACCCACCTTGGCACCCACATTGCAGCCCACCCTAGTACCCACCCTATGACCCACATTGGCATCCACACCCTAGCACCCAGGCACCTCGACACCCGCCTTGACACCCACCCTAGCACTGAACCTGTGACCCACCTTGGAACTCACCCTAGAACCCACCCACCCTGTGAACCACCTTGGCATCCACCTTAGCACCCACCCACCTTGGCACCCACTCTAGCACTCACCCATCCTAACACCCAACTTGTTACCCACCTTGGCACCCGCCCTCGCGTCCACCTTGAAACCCACCCTAGCACCCACCCACGCAGGAGCCCACCTTGGCACCCAACCTAACACCCACGCATCCTGGCACCCAACTTGTGACCCACCTTGGAACCCACCCTAGTACCCACCTTTGAACCCACTATATCACCAACCCACCTTGGCACCCACCCTATGACCCTCTTTGGAATCCACCCTAGCACGCACCCACCCTGGCACCCACCATGGAGCGCACCCTAGCACCCACCCACCTCGGCACGCACCTCAACACCCACCTTGGTGTGCGCACTGCGCCAACCTCTCAAAGACCCTATGTGGTGCGCTCCAAAGTGTACACCTTTGGTGCGCTCCAAGGTGCGCACCTTTGGTGCACACCGAGGTGCACACCAAAGTGTGCACCGAGGTGAGCACCAAAGTGCACTCCAGGGTGCACACCAAGGCGTGCACCTTTGGTGCGGTCAATGCAAACGAATTCGGAAGTTGGGGTCGATGTCCTAATCGCTGCTGCAGACTACACGTATGAGAATCGGACAAATAGCTTTATATAGGGGAGGTGTTGCGTTTGATGGGTCGACTCCCCTGGTTGTGTGCACTGCACCAACTTCAAAGACCCTGTCTTGTTTAAGAAGTCAAAAGTTGGGGTGGATGTCCTAATCATTGCTGCAGTCTACGCATGTATGAGAATCAGACAAATAGCTTATATAGGGGAGGTGTTGCATTCGGTGGGTTGACTCCCCTGGTTGTGCGCACTGCGCCAACCTCAAAGACCCCGCATAGCAGAAGAAGTCGGAAGTCGGATTTTGGTGAGCACCAAGGCGTGCACCTTTGGTGCGGTCAACGCAGACGAATTCAGAAGTTGGGGTGGATGTCCTAATCGTTGTTGCAGGCTACACATGTATGAGAATCAGACAAATAGCTTATATAGGGGAGGTGTTGGGTTTGATGGGTCAACTCCCTTGGTTGTGCGCATTACGCCAACCTCAAAGACCTTGTTTTCGTTAAGAAGTCAAAAGTTGGGGTCAATGTCCTAATGGCTCCTGCAGGCTACACATGTATGAGAATCGGACAAATAGCTTATATAGGGGAGGTGTTGGGTTTGATGGGTCGACTCCCCTGGTTGTGCGCATTACGTCAACCTCAAAGACCTTGTTTTCGTTAAGAAGTCAAAAGTTGGGGTCGATGTCCTAATTGCTCCTGTAGACTACACATGTATGAGAATCAGACAAATAGCTTATATAGGGGAGGTGTTGGGTTTGATGGGTTGACTCCCCTAGTTGTTCGCATTACACCAACCTCAAAGACCTTGTTTTCGTTTAGAAGCCGAAAGTTGGGGTCGATGTCCTAATTGCTCCTGCAGGCTACGCATGTATGAGAATCAGACAAATAGCTTATATAGGGGAGGTGTTGGGTTTGATGGGTCGACTCCCCTGGCATTGCGCCAACCTCAAAGACCCTGCATTGCGGATGAAGTCGAAAGTCAGAGTTTGGTGTGCTACAAGGTGTGGTCGAAGGTGCTCACCTAGGTGTGCACCTTTGGAGCGCAGGAAAAGTGCCCTCCAAAAGTGCGCACCTTTGGAGTGCACAAAAGTGCCCTCCAAAAGTGCGCACCTTTGGAGCGCACAAAAGTGCCCTCCAAAAAGTGCCCTCCAAAAGTGCGCACCTTTGGAGTGCAGAAAAGTGCCCTCCAAAAAGTGCCCTCCAAAAGTGCGCACCTTTGGAGCGCAGAAAAGTGCCCTCCAAAAAGTGCCCTCCAAAAGTGCGCACCTTTGGAGCGCAGAAAAGTGCCCTCCAAAAAGTGCCCTCCAAAAGTGCGCACCTTTGGAGCGCAGAAAAGTGCCCTCCAAAAAGTGCCCTCCAAAAGTGCGCACCTTTGGAGCGCAGAAAAGTGCCCTCCAAAAAGTGCCCTCCAAAAGTGCGCACCTTTGGAGCGCAGAAAAGTGCCCTCCAAAAAGTGCCCTCCAAAAGTGCGCACCTTTGGAGCGCAGAAAAGTGCCCTCCAAAAAGTGCCCTCCAAAAGTGCGCACCTTTGGAGCGCAGAAAAGTGCCCTCCAAAAAGTGCCCTCCAAAAGTGCGCACCTTTGGAGCGCAGAAAAGTGCCCTCCAAAAAGTGCCCTCCAAAAGTGCGCACCTTTGGAGCGCAGAAAAGTGCCCTCCAAAAGTGCGCACCTTTGGAGCGCACAAAAGTGCCCTCCAAAAGTGCGCACTTTTGGTGCGCACCAAGGCGCTGGTTCGGTCGTTGCAGGCGAGTTCGGAAGTTGGGGTCGATGTCCTGAGCGGAGGTGCAAACTACACAGGTGTCGGAATCGGACAAATAGCTTATATAGGGGAGGTGTATGCTTCGATGGGTCGACTCCCCAGGTTGAGCGCACCGCGCCAACCTCAAAGACCCTACGGTATGGATGAAGTCGGAAGTTGGGTCCGATGACCGATTCGATTAGTAGGTATGCTCATGAGGTCGGAATTTGGGTCCGATGACCTGCCATGTGCAGGAAGGCGAATGTTGGCACTGTGCGTTGCAAGGTGCACACCAAGGCGCTGGTGCGGTCTTTTTAGTCGAGTTCGGAAGTTGGGGTCGATGTCCTGATCGGAGGTGCAAGCTACACAGGTGTGGGAATCGGACAAATAGCTTATATAGGGGAGGTGTATGCTTCGTTGGGTCGACTCCCCGGGTTGAGCGCACCGCGCCAACCTCAAAGACCCTACGGTATGGATGAAGTCGGAAGTTGGGTCCGATGACCGATTCGATATGTAGGCATACTCGCGAGGTCGGAATTTGGGTCCGATGACCTGCCACGTGCAGGAAGGCGAATGTTGGCACTGTGCGTTGCAAGGTGCGCACCAAGGCGCTGGTTCGGTCGTTGGAGGCGAGTTCGGAAGTTGGGGTCGATGTCTTGATCGGAGGTGCAAACTACACAGGTGTGGGAATCGGACAAATAGCTTATATAGGGGAGGTGTATGCTTCGTTGGGTCGACTCCCCGGGTTGAGCGCACCGCGCCAACCTCAAAGACCCTACGGTATGGATGAAATCGGAAGTTGGGTCCGATGACCGATTCGATATGTAGGCATACTCGCGAGGTCGGAATTTGGGTCCGATGACCTGCCATGTGCAGGAAGGCGAATGTTGGGACTGTGCGTCGCAAGGTGCGCACCAAGGCGCTGGTGCCGTCGTTGCAGTCGAGTTCGGAAGTTGGGGTCGATGTCCTGGTCAGAGGTGCAAACTACACAGGTGTGGGAATCGGACAAATAGCTTATATAGGGGAGGTGTATGCTTCGATGGGTCGACTCCCTGGGTTGAGCGCACCGCGCCAACCTCAAAGACCCTACAGTATGGATGAAGTCGGAAGTTGGGTCCGATGACCGATTCGATACGTAGGCATATTGGCGAGGTCTGAATTTGTGTCCGATGACCTGCCATGCGCAGGAAGGCGGAATTTGGGTCCGATGACCGAGTTGATGGCGTGCCATGCGCAGAAAGGCGGAATTTGGGTCCGATGACCGAGTTGATGTTGATGGCCCGCCATGCACAGGAAGGCGGAATTTGGGTCCGATGACCGATTTGAAGGCGTGCCATACGCAAAAAGGCGGAGTTTGGGTCCGATGACCGAGTTGATATTGATGGCCCGCCATGCGCAGGAAGGCGGAATTTGGGTCCGATGACCTGACATACGCATGGAGTCCGACTCGGGGGCCGATGTTCGATTCGATGACTTGCATTGTGGGTAAAGTCGGAAGTTGTGGTCTTTGACCCGATTCGATGACCAGACTTCGGCTGCTTGAGAATCGGACAAATAACTTATATAGGGGAGGTAGTGTTCTCGAGCATCCTCCCCCCGTGCCCGTTTATGTCGATTGATGCTGGTGCTCGACTGGTTGGAGCGCTCGGATGCAAAAATCTTGCACCAGGATTTATCGATTGTGATGGACACGGCAAGTCTCCTGATTGCTATGCAGGAGCTCATCGTGAATCTCTATGCGGCCTTGGTATGGACTCGACCTGCGGAATGGTTCGGCAATGGTAGTCGCTCCAACACGTCCTTGCAATGGCCACAGAGGTGATTCGACTAGAGCTCCAGTCTAGCTTTTGGGTTGCTTGGCGGACTGGTATAGCCGCGATCGAGTTCCGGCCATGAACGTTTTAGATAGCTCTTGGGCTTTCTGGGACCGAAGTCGGAAGTTTGGGCTGTTGTCCGATTTGATGACCATTCTTCGGATGTGTGAGAATCGGACAAATAACTTATATAGGGGACTGTGTTGTCTCACGCAGCCCCCTCCGTGCCCCTCTATCTCGACCGATGTTGGTGCTTGAAAGGGTTGGGATCGCTCGGATTTATAAACGTGCACCACCATTTGTCGAGTGTGAGGGACGCGGCAGGTCTCCTAAATGCTATGCGGGCGCTCTCTGAGAATCTCTATCCGGCCTCGACACAGACTAGTCTTGCTGAATGGTTTGGCACTGGTAGTCGATCCAACACGTCGTTGTTGTGGCCGCCTAGGCGATTCGATTCGAGCCCCCGTCTAGCTTTTGGGTTGCTTGGCGGATTTTGCCCTATCCGCAAGTGAGCTCGGTCCCTAAACGTTCGAGAAACCCGATTGCTATGCGCCGACTCTCTTTCTTGCGAGCCTCCATCTAGCTTTTGGGTCTCTACGGAACGGAAGTCGGAATCTGGGACCGTTGTTTGATTCGACGAGGCAGACTACGGTTGTGCGAGAATCGGACAAATAACTTATATAGGGGAGGTGTTGACTGGAGCATTCTCCCCCGTGCCCCTCTAACTCGACCAATGCTGGCGCTCGAACGGTGGTAGCGCTCGGATTTTCATTGAGCGCCAGCATTGGTCGATTTAGAGGGGCATGCGAGATTCCCGAATGCTATGCGAGGGCTCTAACGGAAATGTCTATTGGTTTCGGTATGGATGCAATTGCGAGTGGTTCGGCAAAGGTAGTCGTTCCGATGCGTCCATGTCGTGGCCAAATCGATAATTCGATTTGAGCCCTCGTATAGCATTTGGGTCTCTCGATGTGATTCCGCATTCCAGTCCCTTTGGGCACTGCTTGAGCCGCATCCCAGGGGGTTCCCTTCCCAATAATCTGCCTCGCAACCCGATTGCTATGCGGTGAGGCTCCTCGGCCGCCTCGGAACTATCTGTGTATCAGACGCATCGCGGGATAAGGGGTTGGCAACGGTAGTCGCCCCAAGCGCGTCCGATGCTTGGACCATTCCGAGGCGGCCCTGAAGCCTCTTCCGTCTAGCCGTTGGGTCCTTCTCGCCGCATCCCTCGCCTCGCACCCCGATTGCTATGCGGTGAGGCTCCTCGGCCGCCTCGGAACTATCTGTGTATCGGACGCGTCGCGGGATAAGGGGTTGTCACTGGTAGTCGCCCCAAGCGCGTCCGATGCTTGGACCATTCCGAGGCGGCCCTGAAGCCTCTTTCGTCTAGCCGTTGGGTCCTTCTCGCCGCATCCCTCGCCTCGCACCCCGATTGCTATGCGGTGAGGCTCCTCGGCCGCCTCGGAACTATCTGTGTATCGGACGCGTCGCGGGATAAGGGGTTGTCATTGGTAGTCGCCCCAAGCGCGTCCGATGCTTGGACCATTCCGAGGCGGCCCTGAAGCCTCTTCCGTCTAGCCGTTGGGTCCTTCTCGCCGCATCCCTCGCCTCGCACCCCGATTGCTATGCGGTGAGGCTCCTCGGCCGCCTCGGAACTATCTGTGTATCGGACGCGTCGCGGGATAAGGGGTTGTCACTGGTAGTCGCCCCAAGCGCGTCCGATGCTTGGACCATTCCGAGGCGGCCCTGAAGCCTCTTCCGTCTAGCCGTTGGGTCCTTCTCGCCGCATCCCTCGCCTCGCACCCCGATTGCTATGCGGTGAGGCTCCTCGGCCGCCTCGGAACTATCTGTGTATCGGACGCGTCGCGGGATAAGGGGTTGTCACTGGTAGTCGCCCCAAGCGCGTTCGATGCTTGGACCATTCCGAGGCGGCCCTGAAGCCTCTTCCGTCTAGCCGTTGGGTCCTTCTCGCCGCATCCCTCGCCTCGCACCCCGATTGCTATGCGGTGAGGCTCCTCGGCCGCCTTGGAACTATCTGTGTATCGGACGCGTCGCGGGATAAGGGGTTGTCACTGGTAGTCGCCCCAAGCGCGTCCGATGCTTGGACCATTCCGAGGCGGACCCGAAGCCTCTTCCGTCTAGCCGTTGGGTCCTTCTCGCCGCATCCTTCGCCTCGCACCCCGATTGCTATGCGGTGAGGCTCCTCGGCCGCCTCGGAACTATCTGTGTATCGGACGCGTCGCGGGATAAGGGGTTGTCACTGGTAGTCGCCCCAAGCGCGTCCGATGCTTGGACCATTCCGAGGTGGCCCCGAAGCCTCTTCCGTCTAGCCGTTGGGTCCTTCTCGCCGCATCCCTCGCCTCGCACCCCGATTGCTATGCGGTGAGGCTCCTCGGCCGCCTTGGAACTATCTGTGTATCGGACGCGTCGCGGGATAAGGGGTTGTCACTGGTAGTCGCCCCAAGCGCGTCCGATGCTTGGACCATTCCGAGGCGGACCCGAAGCCTCTTCCGTCTAGCCGTTGGGTCCTTCTCGCCGCATCCCTCGCCTCGCACCCCGATTGCTATGCGGTGAGGCTCCTCAGCCGCCTTGGAACTATCTGTGTATCGGACGCGTCGCGGGATAAGGGGTTGTCACTGGTAGTCGCCCCAAGCGCGTCCGATGCTTGGACCATTCCGAGGCGGACCCGAAGCCTCTTCCGTCTAGCCGTTGGGTCCTTCTCGCCGCATCCCTCGCCTCGCACCCCGATTGCTATGCGGTGAGGCTCCTCGGCCGCCTTGGAACTATCTGTGTATCGGACGCGTCGCGGGATAAGGGGTTGTCACTGGTAGTCGCCCCAAGCGCGTCCGATGCTTGGACCATTCCGAGGCGGACCCGAAGCCTCTTCCGTCTAGCCGTTGGGTCCTTCTCGCCGCATCCCTCGCCTCGCACCCCGATTGCTATGCGGTGAGGCTCCTCGGCCGCCTTGGAACTATCTGTGTATCGGACGCGTCGCGGGATAAGGGGTTGTCACTGGTAGTCGCCCCAAGCGCGTCCGATGCTTGGACCATTCCGAGGCGGCCCCGAAGCCTCTTCCGTCTAGCCGTTGGGTCCTTCTCGCCGCATCCTTCGCCTCGCACCCCGATTGCTATGCGGTGAGGCTCCTCGGCCGCCTTGGAACTATCTGTGTATCGGACGCGTCGCGGGATAAGGGGTTGTCACTGGTAGTCGCCCCAAGCGCGTCCGATGCTTGGACCATTCCGAGGCGGCCCCGAAGCCTCTTCCGTGTAGCCGTTGGGTCCTTCTCGCCGCATCCCTCGCCTCGCACCCCGATTGCTATGCGGTGAGGCTCCTCGGCCGCCTTGGAACTATCTGTGTATCGGACGCGTCGCGGGATAAGGGGTTGTCACTGGTAGTCGCCCCAAGCGCGTCCGATGCTTGGACCATTCCGAGGCGGACCTGAAGCCTCTTCCCTCTAGCCGTTGGGGCTTTCTCGCCGCATCCCTCGCCTCGCACCCTGATTGCTATGCTGTGAGGCTCCTCGGCCGCCTTGGAACTATCTGTGTATCGGACGCATCGCGGGATAAGGGGTTGGCAGTGGTAGTCGCCCCAAGCGCATCCGATGCTTGGACCATTCCGAGGCGGCCCTGCAGCCTCTTCCGTCTAGCCGTTGGGGCCATCTCGCCGCATCCCCCACCTCGCACCACGATTGCTATGCGGTGAGGCTCCTTGGCCGCCTCGGAACTATCTGTGTATCGGACGCATCGCGGGATAAGGGGTTGTCACTGGTAGTCGCCCCAAGCGCGTCCGATGCTTGGACTATTCCGAGGCGGCCCTGCAGCCTCTTCCGTCTAGCCGTTGGGGCCATCTCGCCGCATCCCCCACCTCCTCGGCCGCCTCGGAACTATCTGTGTATCGGACGCATCGCGGGATAAGGGGTTGGCAGTGGTAGTCGCCCCAAGCGCGTCCGATGCTTGGACTATTCCGAGGCAGCCCTGCAGCCTCTTCCGTCTAGCCTTTGGGGCCATCTCGCCGCATCCCTCGCCTCGCACCCCGATTGCTATGCGGTGAGGCTCCTCGGCCGCCTGGGAACTATCTTCGTATCGGACGCATCGCGGGATAAGGGGTTGTCACTGGTAGTCGCCCCAAGCGCGTCCGATGCTTGGACTATTCCGAGGCGGCCCTGTGGCCTCTTCCGTCTAGCCGTTGGGGCCATCTCGCCGCATCCCCCACCTCGCACCCCGATTGCTATGCGGTGAGGCTCTTCGGCCGCCTTGGAACTATCTTCGTATCGGACGCATCGCGGGATAAGGGGTTGTCACTGGTAGTCGCCCCAAGCGCGTCCGATGCTTGGACTATTCCGAGGCGGCCCTGCAGCCTCTTCCGTCTAGCCGTTGGGGCCATCTCGCCGCATCCCCCACCTCGCACCCCGATTGCTATGCGGTGAGGCTCCTCGGCCGCCTTGGAACTATCTTCGTATCGGACGCATCGCGGGATAAGGGGTTGTCACTGGTAGTCGCCCCAAGCGCGTCCGATGCTTGGACTATTCTGACGCGGCCCTGTGGCCTCTTCCGTCTAGCCGTTGGGGCCATCTCGCCGCATCCCCCACCTCGCACCCCGATTGCTATGCGGTGAGGCTCCTCGGCCGCCTTGGAACCATCTTCGTATCGGACGCATCGCGGGATAGGGGGCTGTCACTGGTAGTCGCCCCAAGCGTGTCCGATGCTTGGACCATTCCTAGGCGGCCCTGAAGCCTCTTCCGTCTAGCCGTTGGGGCCTTCCCGCCCCATCCCTCGCCTCGCACCCCCGATTGCTATGCGGTGAGGCTCCTCGGCCGCCTTGGAACCATCTGTGTATCGGACGCATCGCGGGATAAGGGGTTGGCACTGGCAGTCGCCCCAAGCGCGTCCGATGCTTGGACCATTCCGAGGTGGCCCTGAAGCCTCTTCCGTCTAGCCGTTGGGGCCTTCCCGCCCCATCCCTCGCCTCGCACCCCGATTGATATGCGGTGAGGCTCCTCGGCCGCCTTGGAACTATCTGTGTATCGGACGCATCGCGGGATAAGGGGTTGGCACTGGTAGTCGTCCCAATCGCATCCGATGCTTGGACCATTCCGAGGCGGCCCTGCAGCCTCTTCCGTTTAGCCGTCGGGGCCTTCCCGCCGCATCCCTCGCCTCGCATCCCGATTCCTATGCGGTGAGTCTTCTCGGCCGCCGCGGAACTATACCTGTTATTGCTACTGCATCCTTCGGCTGGTAACCTCCTCTGCCGCCTTGGAACGTTCTCTTTGTCGGACGCGTCGCGGGATAAGGGGTTGGCACTGGTAGTCGCCCCAAGCGCGCCCGATGCATAGACCGCTCCGAGTCGACCTTGCTTTCAGCCTCTCACATGCATAGACCTCTCTGAGTCGACCCTGCAGCCTCTCACGTTTAGCCTTTGGAATCTCGCCTCACAACATGATTGCTATCCTTGATGCATCCCTTGCCTCGAGCCCTGATTGCTTTCTTGGCTGCATCCCTCCTCTCCTCACAGCCCAGTTGTCATCACTGCTTCATCCGTCGCTTCATGCATTCTGGCTGCTGGGCCCTTCCCACCGCACACCTCGATTGCTATCTCTTCTGCATCACACACCCCGATTGCTATCTCTGCTACATCCCTCGGCTCTCACTTCTGCATCCTTCGCCTCACACCTCGATTGCTATCAATGCTGCATCCGTAACCTCACACCCCGATTGCTATGCGGGGAGGCTCCTTGGCCGCCTTGGAAATTTCTGTGTGTCGGACGCACCGCGGGATAAGGGGTTGGCACTGGTAGTCGCCCCAAGTGCGCCCGATTCTTAGACCGCTTCGAGGTGACCTCGTAGCCTCTTTCGTCCAGGCTTCCTGCCTTCAACGCCCTTTTTACACCTCGATTGCTATGCGCGGGCTCGTTGGCGTCTATCACCTCTCTGCGAAGAGTGGCACGATGATTGTTGGGGTAAATCGTAGCAGTCCGATCTCTGGCCTTGGGCCATTGTGAGGGCTGATCGATTTCCTGTGTGCATCTCGTGTTCGCCCAGTAACAGACTCGACGACTTGTAATCGGTCTTGTTCCCGATTGTTCCTGGAGGTAGTCTTCGGAACTCTTGGATTTGACCTGTCACTCGAACTGTCCTCTTCCGAGGATGCTTGTGTGTGTGTGCTTGTGCCATTTCCTTGGCGGTATTAACGAGATATTAAAGAGCGGAGTGAGCGCCTCGCCCAGCTATGCTTGGGGCTGTCACTCCCTTACCCGGTGTGCGACCGCTTTGCACGTAGGTTGCGGAGCATCGCGACTCTTTCGATGTTTGGCGGTTGTCTTCCGGTGATGCGTTGGTCCCGAAGTGCACGGTACTAGCATTTCTGCCATTGTTCTCGATCTTTGGCACGTTCCTTCGTTGCAATTGGATATATATCTCCGTTTATACGCGCAGGCTTCTCCCGCCTATTCAGCGCTGTCCCACTCTCAGCACTCTCGTGGTCTCCTTGGCTTCTCTCTCCCGTGAGCGAGCTCTCTTCTCGAGTCTTTTCCATGTCCCATGGAGGTTGCCTTGCGAAATTCGGGCACACAAACGTGACCGGATAAGAGCGGAATTGCCTATGAGGAGAAGCTCACCTTAGGGAGCAGCAATGCCGAGTGTTTCGACAGAGGG
>NW_026728848.1:210000-225000 GCF_030272615.1 Cryptomeria japonica | reverse complement strand
TTTTCTGGAAATTAGTGAAGGCAGCGCATCAAAGGTGCGCACCTCGCTGCCCACCACGGTGCGCAACGCCGGTGGGCACCCGGGAGTGCTTCGAAGTGTGCTCCAAGGTGCTGCGTGCACGTTGTCGGAGCCCGGTTTGCCCCGGGTGCGCACCTCGCGTGCACCTTCGTCGGGGTGGGCACCTTGGCTGGGTTTGCCCCGGCTGCGCTCCGAAGCGGGGTTATTGGAGCGCCGCCTCTTTTTTTGTCGGAGCGTTTGGTGGGGTTTCTCGCATTGGCTCTTCCGAGGCCCGGTTGCCACCCTGGCGCGCACGAAGTCGGAAGTAGGGTTAATTGCCCGGGTGCGCACCTTTGCCAGGGTGGGCACCTTACCTGGGCTGCGCACCAGGGCGGGCTCAAGATGGCACGCGCGTTCCGTTTTTTTCACTATCTTTCAAAACGGAAATTTTAAAATCTCCTTTTTTTTTTGCCTTTTCTGGAAATTAGTGAAGGCAGCGCATCAAAGGTGCGCACCTCGCTGCCCACCTTGGTGTGCTCTGAGGTGCGCACCCGGGAGCGCTACGAAGTGTGCTCCAAGGTGCGGCGTGCACGTTGTCGGAGCTCGGTTTGCCCCGGGTGCGCACCTCGCCTGCACCTTGGCCGGGGTGGGCACCTTGGCTGGGTTTGCCCAGGGTGCGCTCCGAAGCGGGGTTACTGGAGCGCCCCCTCTTTTTTTGTCAGAGCGTTTGGTGGGGTTTCTCGCATTGGCTCTTCCCAGGCCCGGTTGTTGGGTGCGCTCCCACCCTGGCGCGCGCGAAGTTGGAAGTTGGGTTAATTGCCCGGGCGCGCACCTTCGCCAGGGTGGGCACCTTGGTGCGCACACCTTGGCTGGGCTGCGCACCAGGGCGGGCTCAAGATGGCACCAGCATTCCCTTTTTCTCACTATCTTTCAAAACGGAAATTTTAAAATCTCGTTTTTTTTTTGCCTTTTATGGAAATTAGTGAAGGCATCGCATCAAAGGTGCGCACCTCGCTGCCCACCTTGGTGTGCTCCGAGGTGCCCACCACGGTGCGCAACGCCGGTGCGAACCCGGGAGCGCCCCGATGTGTGCTCCAAGGTGCGGCGTGCACGAAGTCGGACCCCGGTTTGCCCCGGGTGCGCACCTCGCGTGCACCTTGGTGCGCACACCTTGGCTGGGTTGCGCGGCCTGGTGGGCACCATGGTGCGCACCAAGGAGCGCTCCGAAGTGTGCTCCAAGGTGCGGCGTGCACGAAGTCGGAGCCCGGTTTGCCCCGGGTACGCACCTCGCGTGCACCTTCGCCGGGGTGGGCACCTCGGCTGGGTTGCGCGCCCTGGTGCGCACCAAGGAGCGCTCCGAAGTGTGCTCCAAGGTGCGGCGTGCACGAAGTCGGAGCCCGGTTTGCCCCGGGTGCGCACCTTCGCCGCGGTGCGCACCATGGCGTGCACGAAGTCGGAGCCCGGTTTGCCCCGGGTGCGCACCTCGCGTGCACCTTCGGCGGGGTTGCGCGCCCTGGTGGGCACCATGGTGCGCACCAAGGAGCGCTCCGAAGTGTGCTCCAAGGTGCGGCGTGCACGAAGTCGGAGCCCGGTTTGCCCCGGGTGCGCACCTCGCGTGCACCTTCGGCGGGGTTGCGCGCCCTGGTGGGCACCATGGTGCGCACCAAGGAGCGCTCCGAAGTGTGCTCCAAGGTGCGGCGTGCACGAAGTCGGAGCCCGGTTTGCCCCGGGTGCGCACCTCGCGTGCACCTTCGCCGCGGTGGGCACCATGGCGTGCACGAAGTCGGAGCCCGGTTTGCCTCGGGTGCGCACCTCGCGTGCACCTTCGCCGGGGTGGGCACCTCGGCTGGGTTGCGCGCCCTGGTGCGCACCAAGGAGCGCTCCGAAGTGTGCTCCAAGGTGCGGCGTGCACGAAGTCGGAGCCCGATTTGCCCCGGGTGCGCACCTCGCGTGCACCTTCGCCAGGGTGGGCACCTCGGTGCGCACACCTTCTCAATGTTTTCTTGCCTTTTCTGGAAATTGGTGAAGGCAGCGCATCAAAGGTGCGCACCTCGGTGTGCTCCGAGGTGCGAACCCGAGAGCGCTCCGAGGTGCCCACGAAGTCGAAAGTCGGGTTAATTGCATTGTTTTCCCCGGGTGCGCTCCGAGGTGCGCAACATCGGCGCGCACCAAGGAGGGCTCCGAAGTGTGCTCCAAGGTGCGCACGATGGCGTGCACCTCTGGTGCGCACGATTCGGAGCTCGGTTTGACCGGGGTGCGCACACCTTGGCTGGGTTGCGCACCTTTTGTGCGCTCCAAGGTGCGCACGAAGTCGGAGCTCGGTTTGCCCCGGGTGCGCACCTTCGCCAGGGTGCGCACCTTGATGCGCACGCCTTGGCTGGGCTGCGCACCTTGGTGGGCGCCATGGTGGGCGCCATGGTGCGCACCTTTCGTGCGCTCCAAGGTGCGCACGAAGTCGGAGCTCGGTTTGCCCCGGGTGCGCACCTTGGTGGGCGCCATGGTGCACTCCGAGGTGCCCAAGATTGGTGCGCACCAAGGAGCGCTCCGAAGTGCGCTCCAAGGTGCGCGCGAAGTCGAAAGTTGGGTTAATTGTCCGGTTTGCCTCGGGTGCGCACCTTGCGTGCACCTTCGCCAGGGTGGGCGCCTTGGTGCGCACACCTTGGCTGGGCTGCGCACCCGGGCGCGCACACCTTGGCACCCGCGTTTCCTTCATTTTAAATTTTTTTTTTTTACAATCTCTCAAGTGGGAAATTCTATAATCTCAACTTTTTTTGCCTTTTCAGGAAACTTTTGAATGGAGCGCATCATTGGTGCGCTCCGAAGTGTGCTCCAAAGCTCTCTCCAGCTGCGTGCACCTGCCCCGGCCGCGCACCCGGCCCCGCCCAGCTTCGCTCACCTGTCCCGGGCGTCTGGTGCGGAACCTTAGAGTAAGAAACATCACCGTGCACCTTGGCCAACGTGCGCGACTCGACCGAGCGCGCACTGGCCGAGGTGCACACCGATTTCACCTGGGTGCGCGCGCAGCACCTCGGGCGCACCGGGGTGCGCGCACAACGCCCGGGTTGCACCGTGGCCTGTGTGCTCGGGGCGCCTCGGGTGCGCGCTCGGTGTCGCCCCCGCGCGCGCAGTAGTGCGGGCAGCGCACCCCGGCCCGGCCCGGCCCCGACGAGAACGCAAACGGGCAAAAGGTTTATTCAAATAGCATTGCGACGCCCGGCGAAAAACTAAAAAAGGGTGCAACACCGGGACTTCCCGGGAGGTCACCCATCCTAGTACTACTCCGGCCCAAGCGCGCTTAACTGCGGAGTTCTGATGGGATCCGGTGCACTAACGCTGGTATGATCGCACCCGTTATGAGCTTGTCGTAGTGTGTACTTAGCAAACCGCGACCCACGTGCGAATCCACCCCGGCCACCCACCCCCGTCGAGGTGCACACCCTCCCTCGCGAAGTGCGCCCCGTTCGCCAAGTGTGAGCCCTGCCCGGGTGCGCGCACCTTGCTAGGGCGTCGGGTGTGCACCCGGCCCGGCCTACGTGCGTGCACCTGGAGGGGGCGTCGTGTGCGTGCAGTGTCCCGTCTGCAACGCGGTGCCCACACACCACCTCGGGCGCAACGACCTGCGCTCACATGTGGGCCGAGTGCACCTTGGTGCATGTTCGGGGCGCCTCGGGTGCACGCTCGATCTTGCCCCGGTGCACCAAGGCGCTCGGTTTGCCCCGGGTGCGCACTTGGTGCAAGGTGGGCACCCAAAATAGGGATCAAGCACCAAAACACAAGTTTCGGGATGCAAAATGGGACCCAAGGACCACAAATGCGTTCCAAGACCCATGATGGGTCCACGAGAACAAAAATGTGTTCCGAGACTTAATAAACAAATATTGGGTTTTAGGAGAAGAAACATGCTCTGATGCCCAAAACGAGAATCGACCCCGAAAAGGCCACAGGCCAAAAGTGGGATGCGAGACAAAAAAAAATGGGACCCGAGGACCAAAATTGGGTTCCCAGGTCGAAGACAGGGCAACCGGACAAGAAACGACCTCTAAGGCTCGAAATGAGTCCCGACGACTAAAACTTGACAAGAAGCACCCATCAGGCACCCAACTCGACACCCATGGGATGCCGACCCACCCGGGCTTCCACCTAGCACACCTTGGCACCCACCCACCCTCGCACCCAACCTCGCACCCAACTTAGCACCTTTGAACCCACATTGGCACTCACCCTGACCCTGGCACCTTGGAACCCACATTGGCACTCACCTTGACCCTGGCACCCACCTTTGCACTCACCTTGGGACCCACCCTGGCTCCCACCTCGGCACCCACCCAGACACCCACCTTGGTTCCTTGGCACCCACCTTGGATCCTTGGCACCCACCCCGACACCCACCTTGGCACGCAACTTGGCTACTTGCCACCCACCTTGGCTCCTTGACGCCCACCCCGACAACCACCCCGTGACCTACCCTGGCTAGGGTTGGTGCACACCCACCCTGGTGCCCACCTTGGCACCCACCCTATGACCCACCTTGGCACGCACCTTAGTACCCACCCCGTTACCCACCCTAGGACCCACCCCGTGACCCACCTTGGCCAGGGTGGGTGCACCCACCCTGGTGCCCACCTTGGCACCCACCCATCCTAGCACCCAGCCTGTGACCGGGCTTGGAACCCAACCTTGCACCCGCACCCGTCTTGGCCAGTGTGGGTGCGCACCCATCCTGGCACCCACGTTGTGACACACCCTTTAACCCACGCACCCTAGCACCCACGTTGGCACCCACCTTGGAACCCAACCTAGCAACTTGGCACCCACCCCGTGACCCACCTTGGCATCCACCATAGCAGTCGCCGACTTGGCACCCACCTCGGCACCCACCTTGACACTTGTGGACCCACCTTGCCACTCACCCTAGCATCGACCCATCCTAGCACCCACCCTGGCACCTTTGCACCCTAGCACTCACCCATCCTAGCACCTAACCTGTGACCCACCTTGACACTCACCCTCGCACCCACCTTGGAACCCAACCTAGCACCCACCCACCCTGACACCAACCCTAGCACCTACCCACCCTTGCACCCACCCTGTGACCCATCTTGGCACCCACCCATCCTACCACTCAACCTATCACCCACCTTCTCACCCACCTTGGCATCCACCTTAGCACCCACCCACACTGGCACCTTGGCACCCACCTCGGGCAAGGTGGGTGCACACCCACCCTGGCACCCAATTTAGAACCCACCGAGCATGTTACCCACCTTGGCACCCACATTGCAGCCCACCCTAGTACCCACCCTATGACCCACATTGGCATCCACACCCTAGCACCCAGGCACCTCGACACCCGCCTTGACACCCACCCTAGCACTGAACCTGTGACCCACCTTGGAACTCACCCTAGAACCCACCCACCCTGTGAACCACCTTGGCATCCACCTTAGCACCCACCCACCTTGGCACCCACTCTAGCACTCACCCATCCTAACACCCAACTTGTTACCCACCTTGGCACCCGCCCTCGCGTCCACCTTGAAACCCACCCTAGCACCCACCCACGCAGGAGCCCACCTTGGCACCCAACCTAACACCCACGCATCCTGGCACCCAACTTGTGACCCACCTTGGAACCCACCCTAGTACCCACCTTTGAACCCACTATATCACCAACCCACCTTGGCACCCACCCTATGACCCTCTTTGGAATCCACCCTAGCACGCACCCACCCTGGCACCCACCATGGAGCGCACCCTAGCACCCACCCACCTCGGCACGCACCTCAACACCCACCTTGGTGTGCGCACTGCGCCAACCTCTCAAAGACCCTATGTGGTGCGCTCCAAAGTGTACACCTTTGGTGCGCTCCAAGGTGCGCACCTTTGGTGCACACCGAGGTGCACACCAAAGTGTGCACCGAGGTGAGCACCAAAGTGCACTCCAGGGTGCACACCAAGGCGTGCACCTTTGGTGCGGTCAATGCAAACGAATTCGGAAGTTGGGGTCGATGTCCTAATCGCTGCTGCAGACTACACGTATGAGAATCGGACAAATAGCTTTATATAGGGGAGGTGTTGCGTTTGATGGGTCGACTCCCCTGGTTGTGTGCACTGCACCAACTTCAAAGACCCTGTCTTGTTTAAGAAGTCAAAAGTTGGGGTGGATGTCCTAATCATTGCTGCAGTCTACGCATGTATGAGAATCAGACAAATAGCTTATATAGGGGAGGTGTTGCATTCGGTGGGTTGACTCCCCTGGTTGTGCGCACTGCGCCAACCTCAAAGACCCCGCATAGCAGAAGAAGTCGGAAGTCGGATTTTGGTGAGCACCAAGGCGTGCACCTTTGGTGCGGTCAACGCAGACGAATTCAGAAGTTGGGGTGGATGTCCTAATCGTTGTTGCAGGCTACACATGTATGAGAATCAGACAAATAGCTTATATAGGGGAGGTGTTGGGTTTGATGGGTCAACTCCCTTGGTTGTGCGCATTACGCCAACCTCAAAGACCTTGTTTTCGTTAAGAAGTCAAAAGTTGGGGTCAATGTCCTAATGGCTCCTGCAGGCTACACATGTATGAGAATCGGACAAATAGCTTATATAGGGGAGGTGTTGGGTTTGATGGGTCGACTCCCCTGGTTGTGCGCATTACGTCAACCTCAAAGACCTTGTTTTCGTTAAGAAGTCAAAAGTTGGGGTCGATGTCCTAATTGCTCCTGTAGACTACACATGTATGAGAATCAGACAAATAGCTTATATAGGGGAGGTGTTGGGTTTGATGGGTTGACTCCCCTAGTTGTTCGCATTACACCAACCTCAAAGACCTTGTTTTCGTTTAGAAGCCGAAAGTTGGGGTCGATGTCCTAATTGCTCCTGCAGGCTACGCATGTATGAGAATCAGACAAATAGCTTATATAGGGGAGGTGTTGGGTTTGATGGGTCGACTCCCCTGGCATTGCGCCAACCTCAAAGACCCTGCATTGCGGATGAAGTCGAAAGTCAGAGTTTGGTGTGCTACAAGGTGTGGTCGAAGGTGCTCACCTAGGTGTGCACCTTTGGAGCGCAGGAAAAGTGCCCTCCAAAAGTGCGCACCTTTGGAGTGCACAAAAGTGCCCTCCAAAAGTGCGCACCTTTGGAGCGCACAAAAGTGCCCTCCAAAAAGTGCCCTCCAAAAGTGCGCACCTTTGGAGTGCAGAAAAGTGCCCTCCAAAAAGTGCCCTCCAAAAGTGCGCACCTTTGGAGCGCAGAAAAGTGCCCTCCAAAAAGTGCCCTCCAAAAGTGCGCACCTTTGGAGCGCAGAAAAGTGCCCTCCAAAAAGTGCCCTCCAAAAGTGCGCACCTTTGGAGCGCAGAAAAGTGCCCTCCAAAAAGTGCCCTCCAAAAGTGCGCACCTTTGGAGCGCAGAAAAGTGCCCTCCAAAAAGTGCCCTCCAAAAGTGCGCACCTTTGGAGCGCAGAAAAGTGCCCTCCAAAAAGTGCCCTCCAAAAGTGCGCACCTTTGGAGCGCAGAAAAGTGCCCTCCAAAAAGTGCCCTCCAAAAGTGCGCACCTTTGGAGCGCAGAAAAGTGCCCTCCAAAAAGTGCCCTCCAAAAGTGCGCACCTTTGGAGCGCAGAAAAGTGCCCTCCAAAAAGTGCCCTCCAAAAGTGCGCACCTTTGGAGCGCAGAAAAGTGCCCTCCAAAAGTGCGCACCTTTGGAGCGCACAAAAGTGCCCTCCAAAAGTGCGCACTTTTGGTGCGCACCAAGGCGCTGGTTCGGTCGTTGCAGGCGAGTTCGGAAGTTGGGGTCGATGTCCTGAGCGGAGGTGCAAACTACACAGGTGTCGGAATCGGACAAATAGCTTATATAGGGGAGGTGTATGCTTCGATGGGTCGACTCCCCAGGTTGAGCGCACCGCGCCAACCTCAAAGACCCTACGGTATGGATGAAGTCGGAAGTTGGGTCCGATGACCGATTCGATTAGTAGGTATGCTCATGAGGTCGGAATTTGGGTCCGATGACCTGCCATGTGCAGGAAGGCGAATGTTGGCACTGTGCGTTGCAAGGTGCACACCAAGGCGCTGGTGCGGTCTTTTTAGTCGAGTTCGGAAGTTGGGGTCGATGTCCTGATCGGAGTTGCAAGCTACACAGGTGTGGGAATCGGACAAATAGCTTATATAGGGGAGGTGTATGCTTCGTTGGGTCGACTCCCCGGGTTGAGCGCACCGCGCCAACCTCAAAGACCCTACGGTATGGATGAAGTCGGAAGTTGGGTCCGATGACCGATTCGATATGTAGGCATACTCGCGAGGTCGGAATTTGGGTCCGATGACCTGCCACGTGCAGGAAGGCGAATGTTGGCACTGTGCGTTGCAAGGTGCGCACCAAGGCGCTGGTTCGGTCGTTGGAGGCGAGTTCGGAAGTTGGGGTCGATGTCTTGATCGGAGGTGCAAACTACACAGGTGTGGGAATCGGACAAATAGCTTATATAGGGGAGGTGTATGCTTCGTTGGGTCGACTCCCCGGGTTGAGCGCACCGCGCCAACCTCAAAGACCCTACGGTATGGATGAAATCGGAAGTTGGGTCCGATGACCGATTCGATATGTAGGCATACTCGCGAGGTCGGAATTTGGGTCCGATGACCTGCCATGTGCAGGAAGGCGAATGTTGGGACTGTGCGTCGCAAGGTGCGCACCAAGGCGCTGGTGCCGTCGTTGCAGTCGAGTTCGGAAGTTGGGGTCGATGTCCTGGTCAGAGGTGCAAACTACACAGGTGTGGGAATCGGACAAATAGCTTATATAGGGGAGGTGTATGCTTCGATGGGTCGACTCCCTGGGTTGAGCGCACCGCGCCAACCTCAAAGACCCTACAGTATGGATGAAGTCGGAAGTTGGGTCCGATGACCGATTCGATACGTAGGCATATTGGCGAGGTCTGAATTTGTGTCCGATGACCTGCCATGCGCAGGAAGGCGGAATTTGGGTCCGATGACCGAGTTGATGGCGTGCCATGCGCAGAAAGGCGGAATTTGGGTCCGATGACCGAGTTGATGTTGATGGCCCGCCATGCACAGGAAGGCGGAATTTGGGTCCGATGACCGATTTGAAGGCGTGCCATACGCAAAAAGGCGGAGTTTGGGTCCGATGACCGAGTTGATATTGATGGCCCGCCATGCGCAGGAAGGCGGAATTTGGGTCCGATGACCTGACATACGCATGGAGTCCGACTCGGGGGCCGATGTTCGATTCGATGACTTGCATTGTGGGTAAAGTCGGAAGTTGTGGTCTTTGACCCGATTCGATGACCAGACTTCGGCTGCTTGAGAATCGGACAAATAACTTATATAGGGGAGGTAGTGTTCTCGAGCATCCTCCCCCCGTGCCCGTTTATGTCGATTGATGCTGGTGCTCGACTGGTTGGAGCGCTCGGATGCAAAAATCTTGCACCAGGATTTATCGATTGTGATGGACACGGCAAGTCTCCTGATTGCTATGCAGGAGCTCATCGTGAATCTCTATGCGGCCTTGGTATGGACTCGACCTGCGGAATGGTTCGGCAATGGTAGTCGCTCCAACACGTCCTTGCAATGGCCACAGAGGTGATTCGACTAGAGCTCCAGTCTAGCTTTTGGGTTGCTTGGCGGACTGGTATAGCCGCGATCGAGTTCCGGCCATGAACGTTTTAGATAGCTCTTGGGCTTTCTGGGACGGAAGTCGGAAGTTTGGGTTGTTGTCCGATTTGATGACCATTCTTCGGATGTGTGAGAATCGGACAAATAACTTATATAGGGGACTGTGTTGTCTCACGCAGCCCCCTCCGTGCCCCTCTATCTCGACCGATGTTGGTGCTTGAAAGGGTTGGGATCGCTCGGATTTATAAACGTGCACCACCATTTGTCGAGTGTGAGGGACGCGGCAGGTCTCCTAAATGCTATGCGGGCGCTCTCTGAGAATCTCTATCCGGCCTCGACACAGACTAGTCTTGCTGAATGGTTTGGCACTGGTAGTCGATCCAACACGTCGTTGTTGTGGCCGCCTAGGCGATTCGATTCGAGCCCCCGTCTAGCTTTTGGGTTGCTTGGCGGATTTTGCCCTATCCGCAAGTGAGCTCGGTCCCTAAACGTTCGAGAAACCCGATTGCTATGCGCCGACTCTCTTTCTTGCGAGCCTCCATCTAGCTTTTGGGTCTCTACGGAACGGAAGTCGGAATCTGGGACCGTTGTTTGATTCGACGAGGCAGACTACGGTTGTGCGAGAATCGGACAAATAACTTATATAGGGGAGGTGTTGACTGGAGCATTCTCCCCCGTGCCCCTCTAACTCGACCAATGCTGGCGCTCGAACGGTGGTAGCGCTCGGATTTTCATTGAGCGCCAGCATTGGTCGATTTAGAGGGGCATGCGAGATTCCCGAATGCTATGCGAGGGCTCTAACGGAAATGTCTATTGGTTTCGGTATGGATGCAATTGCGAGTGGTTCGGCAAAGGTAGTCGTTCCGATGCGTCCATGTCGTGGCCAAATCGATAATTCGATTTGAGCCCTCGTATAGCATTTGGGTCTCTCGATGTGATTCCGCATTCCAGTCCCTTTGGGCACTGCTTGAGCCACATCCCAGGGGGTTCCCTTCCCAATAATCTGCCTCGCAACCCGATTGCTATGCGGTGAGGCTCCTCGGCCGCCTCGGAACTATCTGTGTATCAGACGCATCGCGGGATAAGGGGTTGGCAACGGTAGTCGCCCCAAGCGCGTCCGATGCTTGGACCATTCCGAGGCGGCCCTGAAGCCTCTTCCGTCTAGCCGTTGGGTCCTTCTCGCCGCATCCCTCGCCTCGCACCCCGATTGCTATGCGGTGAGGCTCCTCGGCCGCCTCGGAACTATCTGTGTATCGGACGCGTCGCGGGATAAGGGGTTGTCACTGGTAGTCGCCCCAAGCGCGTCCGATGCTTGGACCATTCCGAGGCGGCCCTGAAGCCTCTTTCGTCTAGCCGTTGGGTCCTTCTCGCCGCATCCCTCGCCTCGCACCCCGATTGCTATGCGGTGAGGCTCCTCGGCCGCCTCGGAACTATCTGTGTATCGGACGCGTCGCGGGATAAGGGGTTGTCATTGGTAGTCGCCCCAAGCGCGTCCGATGCTTGGACCATTCCGAGGCGGCCCTGAAGCCTCTTCCGTCTAGCCGTTGGGTCCTTCTCGCCGCATCCCTCGCCTCGCACCCCGATTGCTATGCGGTGAGGCTCCTCGGCCGCCTCGGAACTATCTGTGTATCGGACGCGTCGCGGGATAAGGGGTTGTCACTGGTAGTCGCCCCAAGCGCGTCCGATGCTTGGACCATTCCGAGGCGGACCCGAAGCCTCTTCCGTCTAGCCGTTGGGTCCTTCTCGCCGCATCCCTCGCCTCGCACCCCGATTGCTATGCGGTGAGGCTCCTCGGCCGCCTCGGAACTATCTGTGTATCGGACGCGTCGCGGGATAAGGGGTTGTCACTGGTAGTCGCCCCAAGCGCGTTCGATGCTTGGACCATTCCGAGGCGGCCCTGAAGCCTCTTCCGTCTAGCCGTTGGGTCCTTCTCGCCGCATCCCTCGCCTCGCACCCCGATTGCTATGCGGTGAGGCTCCTCGGCCGCCTTGGAACTATTTGTGTATCGGACGCGTCGCGGGATAAGGGGTTGTCACTGGTAGTCGCCCCAAGCGCGTCCGATGCTTGGACCATTCCGAGGCGGACCCGAAGCCTCTTCCGTCTAGCCGTTGGGTCCTTCTCGCCGCATCCTTCGCCTCGCACCCCGATTGCTATGCGGTGAGGCTCCTCGGCCGCCTCGGAACTATCTGTGTATCGGACGCGTCGCGGGATAAGGGGTTGTCACTGGTAGTCGCCCCAAGCACGTCCGATGCTTGGACCATTCCGAGGTGGCCCCGAAGCCTCTTCCGTCTAGCCGTTGGGTCCTTCTCGCCGCATCCCTCGCCTCGCACCCCGATTGCTATGCGGTGAGGCTCCTCGGCCGCCTTGGAACTATCTGTGTATCGGACGCGTCGCGGGATAAGGGGTTGTCACTGGTAGTCGCCCCAAGCGCGTCCGATGCTTGGACCATTCCGAGGCGGACCCGAAGCCTCTTCCGTCTAGCCGTTGGGTCCTTCTCGCCGCATCCCTCGCCTCGCACCCCGATTGCTATGCGGTGAGGCTCCTCAGCCGCCTTGGAACTATCTGTGTATCGGACGCGTCGCGGGATAAGGGGTTGTCACTGGTAGTCTCCCCAAGCGCGTCCGATGCTTGGACCATTCCGAGGCGGACCCGAAGCCTCTTCCGTCTAGCCGTTGGGTCCTTCTCGCCGCATCCCTCGCCTCGCACCCCGATTGCTATGCGGTGAGGCTCCTCGGCCGCCTCGGAACTATCTGTGTATCGGACGCGTCGCGGGATAAGGGGTTGTCACTGGTAGTCGCCCCAAGCGCGTCCGATGCTTGGACCATTCCGAGGCGGACCCGAAGCCTCTTCCGTCTAGCCGTTGGGTCCTTCTCGCCGCATCCCTCGCCTCGCACCCCGATTGCTATGCGGTGAGGCTCCTCGGCCGCCTTGGAACTATCTGTGTATCGGACGCGTCGCGGGATAAGGGGTTGTCACTGGTAGTCGCCCCAAGCGCGTCCGATGCTTGGACCATTCCGAGGCGGCCCCGAAGCCTCTTCCGTCTAGCCGTTGGGTCCTTCTCGCCGCATCCTTCGCCTCGCACCCCGATTGCTATGCGGTGAGGCTCCTCGGCCGCCTTGGAACTATCTGTGTATCGGACGCGTCGCGGGATAAGGGGTTGTCACTGGTAGTCGCCCCAAGCGCGTCCGATGCTTGGACCATTCCGAGGCGGCCCCGAAGCCTCTTCCGTGTAGCCGTTGGGTCCTTCTCGCCGCATCCCTCGCCTCGCACCCCGATTGCTATGCGGTGAGGCTCCTCGGCCGCCTTGGAACTATCTGTGTATCGGACGCGTCGCGGGATAAGGGGTTGTCACTGGTAGTCGCCCCAAGCGCGTCCGATGCTTGGACCATTCCGAGGCGGACCTGAAGCCTCTTCCCTCTAGCCGTTGGGGCTTTCTCGCCGCATCCCTCGCCTCGCACCCTGATTGCTATGCTGTGAGGCTCCTCGGCCGCCTTGGAACTATCTGTGTATCGGACGCATCGCGGGATAAGGGGTTGGCAGTGGTAGTCGCCCCAAGCGCATCCGATGCTTGGACCATTCCGAGGCGGCCCTGCAGCCTCTTCCGTCTAGCCGTTGGGGCCATCTCGCCGCATCCCCCACCTCGCACCACGATTGCTATGCGGTGAGGCTCCTTGGCCGCCTCGGAACTATCTGTGTATCGGACGCATCGCGGGATAAGGGGTTGTCACTGGTAGTCGCCCCAAGCGCGTCCGATGCTTGGACTATTCCGAGGCGGCCCTGCAGCCTCTTCCGTCTAGCCGTTGGGGCCATCTCGCCGCATCCCCCACCTCCTCGGCCGCCTCGGAACTATCTGTGTATCGGACGCATCGCGGGATAAGGGGTTGGCAGTGGTAGTCGCCCCAAGCGCGTCCGATGCTTGGACTATTCCGAGGCAGCCCTGCAGCCTCTTCCGTCTAGCCTTTGGGGCCATCTCGCCGCATCCCTCGCCTCGCACCCCGATTGCTATGCGGTGAGGCTCCTCGGCCGCCTGGGAACTATCTTCGTATCGGACGCATCGCGGGATAAGGGGTTGTCACTGGTAGTCGCCCCAAGCGCGTCCGATGCTTGGACTATTTCGAGGCGGCCCTGTGGCCTCTTCCGTCTAGCCGTTGGGGCCATCTCGCCGCATCCCCCACCTCGCACCCCGATTGCTATGCGGTGAGGCTCTTCGGCCGCCTTGGAACTATCTTCGTATCGGACGCATCGCGGGATAAGGGGTTGTCACTGGTAGTCGCCCCAAGCGCGTCCGATGCTTGGACTATTCCGAGGCGGCCCTGCAGCCTCTTCCGTCTAGCCGTTGGGGCCATCTCGCTGCATCCCCCACCTCGCACCCCGATTGCTATGCGGTGAGGCTCCTCGGCCGCCTTGGAACTATCTTCGTATCGGACGCATCGCGGGATAAGGGGTTGTCACTGGTAGTCGCCCCAAGCGCGTCCGATGCTTGGACTATTCCGACGCGGCCCTGTGGCCTCTTCCGTCTAGCCGTTGGGGCCATCTCGCCGCATCCCCCACCTCGCACCCCGATTGCTATGCGGTGAGGCTCCTCGGCCGCCTTGGAACCATCTTCGTATCGGACGCATCGCGGGATAGGGGGTGGTCACTGGTAGTCGCCCCAAGCGTGTCCGATGCTTGGACCATTCCTAGGCGGCCCTGAAGCCTCTTCCGTCTAGCCGTTGGGGCCTTCCCGCCCCATCCCTCGCCTCGCACCCCCGATTGCTATGCGGTGAGGCTCCTCGGCCGCCTTGGAACCATCTGTGTATCGGACGCATCGCGGGATAAGGGGTTGGCACTGGCAGTCGCCCCAAGCGCGTCCGATGCTTGGACCATTCCGAGGTGGCCCTGAAGCCTCTTCCGTCTAGCCGTTGGGGCCTTCCCGCCCCATCCCTCGCCTCGCACCCCGATTGATATGCGGTGAGGCTCCTCGGCCGCCTTGGAACTATCTGTGTATCGGACGCATCGCGGGATAAGGGGTTGGCACTGGTAGTCGTCCCAATCGCATCCGATGCTTGGACCATTCCGAGGCGGCCCTGCAGCCTCTTCCGTTTAGCCGTCGGGGCCTTCCCGCCGCATCCCTCGCCTCGCATCCCGATTCCTATGCGGTGAGTCTTCTCGGCCGCCGCGGAACTATACCTGTTATTGCTACTGCATCCTTCGGCTGGTAACCTCCTCTGCCGCCTTGGAACGTTCTCTTTGTCGGACGCGTCGCGGGATAAGGGGTTGGCACTGGTAGTCGCCCCAAGCGCGCCCGATGCATAGACCGCTCCGAGTCGACCTTGCTTTCAGCCTCTCACATGCATAGACCTCTCTGAGTCGACCCTGCAGCCTCTCACGTTTAGCCTTTGGAATCTCGCCTCACAAC
>NW_026728848.1:182500-200000 GCF_030272615.1 Cryptomeria japonica | reverse complement strand
ACTATCTTTCAAAACGGAAATTTTAAAATCTCGTTTTTTTTTTTTTTTTTGCCTTTTCTGGAAATTAGTGAAGGCAGCGCATCAAAGGTGCGCAATGCTGGTGCGAACCCGGGAGCGCTCCGATGTGTGCTCCAAGGTGCGGCGTGCACGAAGTCCGAGCCCGGTTTGCCCCGGGTGCGCACCTCGCGTGCACCTTCGCCGGGGTGAGCACCTTGGTGTGCAGACCTTGGTTGGGTTGCGCGCCCTGGTGCGCACCAAGGAGCGCTCTGAAGTGTGCTCCAAGGTGCGGCGTGCACGAAGTCGGAGCCCGGTTTGCCCCGGGTGTGCACCTCGGGTGCGCACCTCGCGTGCACCTTCGCTGCGGTGGGCACCTTGGCTGGGTTGCGCGCCTTGGTGGGCACCATGCAGTGCACGAAGTCGGAGCCCGGATTGCCCCGGGCGCGCACCTCCGCCAGGGTGGGCACCTTGGTGCGCACAACTTGCCTGGGCTGCGCACCAGGAAGGGCTCAAGATGGCACCCGCGTTCCGTTTTTTTCACTATCTTTCAGAACGGAAATTTTAAAATCTCGTTTTTTTTTGCCTTTTCTGGAAATTAGTGAAGGCAGCGCATCAAAGGTGCGCAACGCTGGTGCGAACCTGGGAGCGCTCCGATGTGTGCTCCAAGGTGCGGCGTGCACGAAGTCGGACCCCGGTTTGCCCCGGGTGCGCACCTCGCGTGCACCTTGGTGCGCACACCTTGGCTGGGTTGCGCGCCCTGGTGGGCACCATGGTGCGCACCAAGGAGCGCTCCGAAGTGTGCTCCAAGGTGCGGCGTGCACGAAGTCGGAGCCCGGTTTGCCCCGGGTGCGCACCTCGCGTGCACCTTCGCCGCGGTGGGCACCATGGCGTGCACGAAGTCGGAGCCCGGTTTGCCCCGGGTGCGCACCTCGCGTGCACCTTCGCCGGGGTGGGCACCTTGGTGTGCAGACCTTGGCTGGGTTGCGCGCCCTGGTGGGCACCATGGTGCGCACCAAGGAGCGCTCCGAAGTGTGCTCCAAGGTGCGGCCTGCACGAAGTCGGAGCCCGGTTTGCCCCGGGTGTGCACCTCGGGTGGGCACCTTGGTGCGCATGCCTTGCCTGGGCTGCGCACCAGGGCGGGCTCAAGATGGCACCCGCGTTCCTTTTTTTTCACTATCTTTCAAAACGGAAATTTTAAAATCTCATTTTTTTTTGCCTTTTTCTGGAAATTAGTGAAGGCAGCGCATCAAAGGTGCGCACCTCGCTGCCCACCACGGTGCGCAACGCCGGTGGGCACCCGGGAGTGCTTCGAAGTGTGCTCCAAGGTGCTGCGTGCACGTTGTCGGAGCCCGGTTTGCCTCGGGTGCGCACCTCGCGTGCACCTTCGTCGGGGTGGGCACCTTGGCTGGGTTTGCCCCGGCTGCGCTCCGAAGCGGGGTTATTGGAGCGCCGCCTCTTTTTTTGTCGGAGCGTTTGGTGGGGTTTCTCGCATTGGCTCTTCCGAGGCCCGGTTGCCACCCTGGCGCGCACGAAGTCGGAAGTAGGGTTAATTGCCCGGGTGCGCACCTTTGCCAGGGTGGGCACCTTACCTGGGCTGCGCACCAGGGCGGGCTCAAGATGGCACGCGCGTTCCGTTTTTTTCACTATCTTTCAAAACGGAAATTTTAAAATCTCCTTTTTTTTTTGCCTTTTCTGGAAATTAGTGAAGGCAGCGCATCAAAGGTGCGCACCTCGCTGCCCACCTTGGTGTGCTCTGAGGTGCGCACCCGGGAGCGCTACGAAGTGTGCTCCAAGGTGCGGCGTGCACGTTGTCGGAGCCCGGTTTGCCCCGGGTGCGCACCTCGCCTGCACCTTGGCCGGGGTGGGCACCTTGGCTGGGTTTGCCCAGGGTGCGCTCCGAAGCGGGGTTACTGGAGCGCCCCCTCTTTTTTTGTCAGAGCGTTTGGTGGGGTTTCTCGCATTGGCTCTTCCCAGGCCCGGTTGTTGGGTGCGCTCCCACCCTGGCGCGCGCGAAGTTGGAAGTTGGGTTAATTGCCCGGGCGCGCACCTTCGCCAGGGTGGGCACCTTGGTGCGCACACCTTGGCTGGGCTGCGCACCAGGGCGGGCTCAAGATGGCACCAGCATTCCCTTTTTCTCACTATCTTTCAAAACGGAAATTTTAAAATCTCGTTTTTTTTTTGCCTTTTATGGAAATTAGTGAAGGCATCGCATCAAAGGTGCGCACCTCGCTGCCCACCTTGGTGTGCTCCGAGGTGCCCACCACGGTGCGCAACGCCGGTGCGAACCCGGGAGCGCCCCGATGTGTGCTCCAAGGTGCGGCGTGCACGAAGTCGGACCCCGGTTTGCCCCGGGTGCGCACCTCGCGTGCACCTTGGTGCGCACACCTTGGCTGGGTTGCGCGGCCTGGTGGGCACCATGGTGCGCACCAAGGAGCGCTCCGAAGTGTGCTCCAAGGTGCGGCGTGCACGAAGTCGGAGCCCGGTTTGCCCCGGGTACGCACCTCGCGTGCACCTTCGCCGGGGTGGGCACCTCGGCTGGGTTGCGCGCCCTGGTGCGCACCAAGGAGCGCTCCGAAGTGTGCTCCAAGGTGCGGCGTGCACGAAGTCGGAGCCCGGTTTGCCCCGGGTGCGCACCTTCGCCGCGGTGCGCACCATGGCGTGCACGAAGTCGGAGCCCGGTTTGCCCCGGGTGCGCACCTCGCGTGCACCTTCGGCGGGGTTGCGCGCCCTGGTGGGCACCATGGTGCGCACCAAGGAGCGCTCCGAAGTGTGCTCCAAGGTGCGGCGTGCACGAAGTCGGAGCCCGGTTTGCCCCGGGTGCGCACCTCGCGTGCACCTTCGGCGGGGTTGCGCGCCCTGGTGGGCACCATGGTGCGCACCAAGGAGCGCTCCGAAGTGTGCTCCAAGGTGCGGCGTGCACGAAGTCGGAGCCCGGTTTGCCCCGGGTGCGCACCTCGCGTGCACCTTCGCCGCGGTGGGCACCATGGCGTGCACGAAGTCGGAGCCCGGTTTGCCTCGGGTGCGCACCTCGCGTGCACCTTCGCCGGGGTGGGCACCTCGGCTGGGTTGCGCGCCCTGGTGCGCACCAAGGAGCGCTCCGAAGTGTGCTCCAAGGTGCGGCGTGCACGAAGTCGGAGCCCGGTTTGCCCCGGGTGCGCACCTCGCGTGCACCTTCGCCAGGGTGGGCACCTCGGTGCGCACACCTTCTCAATGTTTTCTTGCCTTTTCTGGAAATTGGTGAAGGCAGCGCATCAAAGGTGCGCACCTCGGTGTGCTCCGAGGTGCGAACCCGAGAGCGCTCCGAGGTGCCCACGAAGTCGAAAGTCGGGTTAATTGCATTGTTTTCCCCGGGTGCGCTCCGAGGTGCGCAACATCGGCGCGCACCAAGGAGGGCTCCGAAGTGTGCTCCAAGGTGCGCACGATGGCGTGCACCTCTGGTGCGCACGATTCGGAGCTCGGTTTGACCGGGGTGCGCACACCTTGGCTGGGTTGCGCACCTTTTGTGCGCTCCAAGGTGCGCACGAAGTCGGAGCTCGGTTTGCCCCGGGTGCGCACCTTCGCCAGGGTGCGCACCTTGATGCGCACGCCTTGGCTGGGCTGCGCACCTTGGTGGGCGCCATGGTGGGCGCCATGGTGCGCACCTTTCGTGCGCTCCAAGGTGCGCACGAAGTCGGAGCTCGGTTTGCCCCGGGTGCGCACCTTGGTGGGCGCCATGGTGCACTCCGAGGTGCCCAAGATTGGTGCGCACCAAGGAGCGCTCCGAAGTGCGCTCCAAGGTGCGCGCGAAGTCGAAAGTTGGGTTAATTGTCCGGTTTGCCTCGGGTGCGCACCTTGCGTGCACCTTCGCCAGGGTGGGCGCCTTGGTGCGCACACCTTGGCTGGGCTGCGCACCCGGGCGCGCACACCTTGGCACCCGCGTTTCCTTCATTTTAAATTTTTTTTTTTTACAATCTCTCAAGTGGGAAATTCTATAATCTCAACTTTTTTTGCCTTTTCAGGAAACTTTTGAATGGAGCGCATCATTGGTGCGCTCCGAAGTGTGCTCCAAAGCTCTCTCCAGCTGCGTGCACCTGCCCCGGCCACGCACCCGGCCCCGCCCAGCTTCGCTCACCTGTCCCGGGCGTCTGGTGCGGAACCTTAGAGTAAGAAACATCACCGTGCACCTTGGCCAACGTGCGCGACTCGACCGAGCGCGCACTGGCCGAGGTGCACACCGATTTCACCTGGGTGCGCGCGCAGCACCTCGGGCGCACCGGGGTGCGCGCACAACGCCCGGGTTGCACCGTGGCCTGTGTGCTCGGGGCGCCTCGGGTGCGCGCTCGGTGTCGCCCCCGCGCGCGCGGTAGTGCGGGCAGCGCACCCCGGCCCGGCCCGGCCCCGACGAGAACGCAAACGGGCAAAAGGTTTATTCAAATAGCATTGCGACGCCCGGCGAAAAACTAAAAAAGGGTGCAACACCGGGACTTCCCGGGAGGTCACCCATCCCAGTACTACTCCGGCCCAAGCGCGCTTAACTGCGGAGTTCTGATGGGATCCGGTGCACTAACGCTGGTATGATCGCACCCGTTATGAGCTTGTCGCAGTGTGTACTTAGCAAACCGCGACCCACGTGCGAATCCACCCCGGCCACCCACCCCCGTCGAGGTGCACACCCTCCCTCGCGAAGTGCGCCCCGTTCGCCAAGTGTGAGCCCTGCCCGGGTGCGCGCACCTTGCTAGGGCGTCGGGTGTGCACCCGGCCCGGCCTACGTGCGTGCACCTGGAGGGGGCGTCGTGTGCGTGCAGTGTCCCGTCTGCAACGCGGTGCCCACACACCACCTCGGGCGCAACGACCTGCGCTCACATGTGGGCCGAGTGCACCTTGGTGCATGTTCGGGGCGCCTCGGGTGCACGCTCGATCTTGCCCCGGTGCACCAACGCGCTCGGTTTGCCCCGGGTGCGCACTTGGTGCAAGGTGGGCACCCAAAATAGGGATCAAGCACCAAAACACAAGTTTCGGGATGCAAAATGGGACCCAAGGACCACAAATGCGTTCCAAGACCCATGATGGGTCCACGAGAACAAAAATGTGTTCCGAGACTTAATAAACAAATATTGGGTTTTAGGAGAAGAAACATGCTCTGATGCCCAAAACGAGAATCGACCCCGAAAAGGCCACAGGCAAAAAGTGGGATGCGAGACAAAAAAAAATGGGACCCGAGGACCAAAATTGGGTTCCCAGGTCGAAGACAGGGCAACCGGACAAGAAACGACCTCTAAGGCTCGAAATGAGTCCCGACGACTAAAACTTGACAAGAAGCACCCATCAGGCACCCAACTCGACACCCATGGGATGCCGACCCACCCGGGCTTCCACCTAGCACACCTTGGCACCCACCCACCCTCGCACCCAACCTCGCACCCAACTTAGCACCTTTGAACCCACATTGGCACTCACCCTGACCCTGGCACCTTGGAACCCACATTGGCACTCACCTTGACCCTGGCACCCACCTTTGCACTCACCTTGGGACCCACCCTGGCTCCCACCTCGGCACCCACCCAGACACCCACCTTGGTTCCTTGGCACCCACCTTGGATCCTTGGCACCCACCCCGACACCCACCTTGGCACGCAACTTGGCTACTTGCCACCCACCTTGGCTCCTTGACGCCCACCCCGACAACCACCCCGTGACCTACCCTGGCTAGGGTTGGTGCACACCCACCCTGGTGCCCACCTTGGCACCCACCCTATGACCCACCTTGGCACGCACCTTAGTACCCACCCCGTTACCCACCCTAGGACCCACCCCGTGACCCACCTTGGCCAGGGTGGGTGCACCCACCCTGGTGCCCACCTTGGCACCCACCCATCCTAGCACCCAGCCTGTGACCGGGCTTGGAACCCAACCTTGCACCCGCACCCGTCTTGGCCAGTGTGGGTGCGCACCCATCCTGGCACCCACGTTGTGACACACCCTTTAACCCACGCACCCTAGCACCCACGTTGGCACCCACCTTGGAACCCAACCTAGCAACTTGGCACCCACCCCGTGACCCACCTTGGCATCCACCATAGCAGTCGCCGACTTGGCACCCACCTCGGCACCCACCTTGACACTTGTGGACCCACCTTGCCACTCACCCTAGCATCGACCCATCCTAGCACCCACCCTGGCACCTTTGCACCCTAGCACTCACCCATCCTAGCACCTAACCTGTGACCCACCTTGACACTCACCCTCGCACCCACCTTGGAACCCAACCTAGCACCCACCCACCCTGACACCAACCCTAGCACCTACCCACCCTTGCACCCACCCTGTGACCCATCTTGGCACCCACCCATCCTACCACTCAACCTATCACCCACCTTCTCACCCACCTTGGCATCCACCTTAGCACCCACCCACACTGGCACCTTGGCACCCACCTCGGGCAAGGTGGGTGCACACCCACCCTGGCACCCAATTTAGAACCCACCGAGCATGTTACCCACCTTGGCACCCACATTGCAGCCCACCCTAGTACCCACCCTATGACCCACATTGGCATCCACACCCTAGCACCCAGGCACCTCGACACCCGCCTTGACACCCACCCTAGCACTGAACCTGTGACCCACCTTGGAACTCACCCTAGAACCCACCCACCCTGTGAACCACCTTGGCATCCACCTTAGCACCCACCCACCTTGGCACCCACTCTAGCACTCACCCATCCTAACACCCAACTTGTTACCCACCTTGGCACCCGCCCTCGCGTCCACCTTGAAACCCACCCTAGCACCCACCCACGCAGGAGCCCACCTTGGCACCCAACCTAACACCCACGCATCCTGGCACCCAACTTGTGACCCACCTTGGAACCCACCCTAGTACCCACCTTTGAACCCACTATATCACCAACCCACCTTGGCACCCACCCTATGACCCTCTTTGGAATCCACCCTAGCACGCACCCACCCTGGCACCCACCATGGAGCGCACCCTAGCACCCACCCACCTCGGCACGCACCTCAACACCCACCTTGGTGTGCGCACTGCGCCAACCTCTCAAAGACCCTATGTGGTGCGCTCCAAAGTGTACACCTTTGGTGCGCTCCAAGGTGCGCACCTTTGGTGCACACCGAGGTGCACACCAAAGTGTGCACCGAGGTGAGCACCAAAGTGCACTCCAGGGTGCACACCAAGGCGTGCACCTTTGGTGCGGTCAATGCAAACGAATTCGGAAGTTGGGGTCGATGTCCTAATCGCTGCTGCAGACTACACGTATGAGAATCGGACAAATAGCTTTATATAGGGGAGGTGTTGCGTTTGATGGGTCGACTCCCCTGGTTGTGTGCACTGCACCAACTTCAAAGACCCTGTCTTGTTTAAGAAGTCAAAAGTTGGGGTGGATGTCCTAATCATTGCTGCAGTCTATGCATGTATGAGAATCAGACAAATAGCTTATATAGGGGAGGTGTTGCATTCGGTGGGTTGACTCCCCTGGTTGTGCGCACTGCGCCAACCTCAAAGACCCCGCATAGCAGAAGAAGTCGGAAGTCGGATTTTGGTGAGCACCAAGGCGTGCACCTTTGGTGCGGTCAACGCAGACGAATTCAGAAGTTGGGGTGGATGTCCTAATCGTTGTTGCAGGCTACACATGTATGAGAATCAGACAAATAGCTTATATAGGGGAGGTGTTGGGTTTGATGGGTCAACTCCCTTGGTTGTGCGCATTACGCCAACCTCAAAGACCTTGTTTTCGTTAAGAAGTCAAAAGTTGGGGTCAATGTCCTAATGGCTCCTGCAGGCTACACATGTATGAGAATCGGACAAATAGCTTATATAGGGGAGGTGTTGGGTTTGATGGGTCGACTCCCCTGGTTGTGCGCATTACGTCAACCTCAAAGACCTTGTTTTCGTTAAGAAGTCAAAAGTTGGGGTCGATGTCCTAATTGCTCCTGTAGACTACACATGTATGAGAATCAGACAAATAGCTTATATAGGGGAGGTGTTGGGTTTGATGGGTTGACTCCCCTAGTTGTTCGCATTACACCAACCTCAAAGACCTTGTTTTCGTTTAGAAGCCGAAAGTTGGGGTCGATGTCCTAATTGCTCCTGCAGGCTACGCATGTATGAGAATCAGACAAATAGCTTATATAGGGGAGGTGTTGGGTTTGATGGGTCGACTCCCCTGGCATTGCGCCAACCTCAAAGACCCTGCATTGCGGATGAAGTCGAAAGTCAGAGTTTGGTGTGCTACAAGGTGTGGTCGAAGGTGCTCACCTAGGTGTGCACCTTTGGAGCGCAGGAAAAGTGCCCTCCAAAAGTGCGCACCTTTGGAGTGCACAAAAGTGCCCTCCAAAAGTGCGCACCTTTGGAGCGCACAAAAGTGCCCTCCAAAAAGTGCCCTCCAAAAGTGCGCACCTTTGGAGTGCAGAAAAGTGCCCTCCAAAAAGTGCCCTCCAAAAGTGCGCACCTTTGGAGCGCAGAAAAGTGCCCTCCAAAAAGTGCCCTCCAAAAGTGCGCACCTTTGGAGCGCAGAAAAGTGCCCTCCAAAAAGTGCCCTCCAAAAGTGCGCACCTTTGGAGCGCAGAAAAGTGCCCTCCAAAAAGTGCCCTCCAAAAGTGCGCACCTTTGGAGCGCAGAAAAGTGCCCTCCAAAAAGTGCCCTCCAAAAGTGCGCACCTTTGGAGCGCAGAAAAGTGCCCTCCAAAAAGTGCCCTCCAAAAGTGCGCACCTTTGGAGCGCAGAAAAGTGCCCTCCAAAAAGTGCCCTCCAAAAGTGCGCACCTTTGGAGCGCAGAAAAGTGCCCTCCAAAAAGTGCCCTCCAAAAGTGCGCACCTTTGGAGCGCAGAAAAGTGCCCTCCAAAAAGTGCCCTCCAAAAGTGCGCACCTTTGGAGCGCAGAAAAGTGCCCTCCAAAAGTGCGCACCTTTGGAGCGCACAAAAGTGCCCTCCAAAAGTGCGCACTTTTGGTGCGCACCAAGGCGCTGGTTCGGTCGTTGCAGGCGAGTTCGGAAGTTGGGGTCGATGTCCTGAGCGGAGGTGCAAACTACACAGGTGTCGGAATCGGACAAATAGCTTATATAGGGGAGGTGTATGCTTCGATGGGTCGACTCCCCAGGTTGAGCGCACCGCGCCAACCTCAAAGACCCTACGGTATGGATGAAGTCGGAAGTTGGGTCCGATGACCGATTCGATTAGTAGGTATGCTCATGAGGTCGGAATTTGGGTCCGATGACCTGCCATGTGCAGGAAGGCGAATGTTGGCACTGTGCGTTGCAAGGTGCACACCAAGGCGCTGGTGCGGTCTTTTTAGTCGAGTTCGGAAGTTGGGGTCGATGTCCTGATCGGAGGTGCAAGCTACACAGGTGTGGGAATCGGACAAATAGCTTATATAGGGGAGGTGTATGCTTCGTTGGGTCGACTCCCCGGGTTGAGCGCACCGCGCCAACCTCAAAGACCCTACGGTATGGATGAAGTCGGAAGTTGGGTCCGATGACCGATTCGATATGTAGGCATACTCGCGAGGTCGGAATTTGGGTCCGATGACCTGCCACGTGCAGGAAGGCGAATGTTGGCACTGTGCGTTGCAAGGTGCGCACCAAGGCGCTGGTTCGGTCGTTGGAGGCGAGTTCGGAAGTTGGGGTCGATGTCTTGATCGGAGGTGCAAACTACACAGGTGTGGGAATCGGACAAATAGCTTATATAGGGGAGGTGTATGCTTCGTTGGGTCGACTCCCCGGGTTGAGCGCACCGCGCCAACCTCAAAGACCCTACGGTATGGATGAAGTCGGAAGTTGGGTCCGATGACCGATTCGATATGTAGGCATACTCGCGAGGTCAGAATTTGGGTCCGATGACCTGCCATGTGCAGGAAGGCGAATGTTGGGACTGTGCGTCGCAAGGTGCGCACCAAGGCGCTGGTGCCGTCGTTGCAGTCGAGTTCGGAAGTTGGGGTCGATGTCCTGGTCAGAGGTGCAAACTACACAGGTGTGGGAATCGGACAAATAGCTTATATAGGGGAGGTGTATGCTTCGATGGGTCGACTCCCTGGGTTGAGCGCACCGCGCCAACCTCAAAGACCCTACAGTATGGATGAAGTCGGAAGTTGGGTCCGATGACCGATTCGATACGTAGGCATATTGGCGAGGTCTGAATTTGTGTCCGATGACCTGCCATGCGCAGGAAGGCGGAATTTGGGTCCGATGACCGAGTTGATGGCGTGCCATGCGCAGAAAGGCGGAATTTGGGTCCGATGACCGAGTTGATGTTGATGGCCCGCCATGCACAGGAAGGCGGAATTTGGGTCCGATGACCGATTTGAAGGCGTGCCATACGCAAAAAGGCGGAGTTTGGGTCCGATGACCGAGTTGATATTGATGGCCCGCCATGCGCAGGAAGGCGGAATTTGGGTCCGATGACCTGACATACGCATGGAGTCCGACTCGGGGGCCGATGTTCGATTCGATGACTTGCATTGTGGGTAAAGTCGGAAGTTGTGGTCTTTGACCCGATTCGATGACCAGACTTCGGCTGCTTGAGAATCGGACAAATAACTTATATAGGGGAGGTAGTGTTCTCGAGCATCCTCCCCCCGTGCCCGTTTATGTCGATTGATGCTGGTGCTCGACTGGTTGGAGCGCTCGGATGCAAAAATCTTGCACCAGGATTTATCGATTGTGATGGACACGGCAAGTCTCCTGATTGCTATGCAGGAGCTCATCGTGAATCTCTATGCGGCCTTGGTATGGACTCGACCTGCGGAATGGTTCGGCAATGGTAGTCGCTCCAACACGTCCTTGCAATGGCCACAGAGGTGATTCGACTAGAGCTCCAGTCTAGCTTTTGGGTTGCTTGGCGGACTGGTATAGCCGCGATCGAGTTCCGGCCATGAACGTTTTAGATAGCTCTTGGGCTTTCTGGGACCGAAGTCGGAAGTTTGGGCTGTTGTCCGATTTGATGACCATTCTTCGGATGTGTGAGAATCGGACAAATAACTTATATAGGGGACTGTGTTGTCTCACGCAGCCCCCTCCGTGCCCCTCTATCTCGACCGATGTTGGTGCTTGAAAGGGTTGGGATCGCTCGGATTTATAAACGTGCACCACCATTTGTCGAGTGTGAGGGACGCGGCAGGTCTCCTAAATGCTATGCGGGCGCTCTCTGAGAATCTCTATCCGGCCTCGACACAGACTAGTCTTGCTGAATGGTTTGGCACTGGTAGTCGATCCAACACGTCGTTGTTGTGGCCGCCTAGGCGATTCGATTCGAGCCCCCGTCTAGCTTTTGGGTTGCTTGGCGGATTTTGCCCTATCCGCAAGTGAGCTCGGTCCCTAAACGTTCGAGAAACCCGATTGCTATGCGCCGACTCTCTTTCTTGCGAGCCTCCATCTAGCTTTTGGGTCTCTACGGAACGGAAGTCGGAATCTGGGACCGTTGTTTGATTCGACGAGGCAGACTACGGTTGTGCGAGAATCGGACAAATAACTTATATAGGGGAGGTGTTGACTGGAGCATTCTCCCCCGTGCCCCTCTAACTCGACCAATGCTGGCGCTCGAACGGTGGTAGCGCTCGGATTTTCATTGAGCGCCAGCATTGGTCGATTTAGAGGGGCATGCGAGATTCCCGAATGCTATGCGAGGGCTCTAACGGAAATGTCTATTGGTTTCGGTATGGATGCAATTGCGAGTGGTTCGGCAAAGGTAGTCGTTCCGATGCGTCCATGTCGTGGCCAAATCGATAATTCGATTTGAGCCCTCGTATAGCATTTGGGTCTCTCGATGTGATTCCGCATTCCAGTCCCTTTGGGCACTGCTTGAGCCGCATCCCAGGGGGTTCCCTTCCCAATAATCTGCCTCGCAACCCGATTGCTATGCGGTGAGGCTCCTCGGCCGCCTCGGAACTATCTGTGTATCAGACGCATCGCGGGATAAGGGGTTGGCAACGGTAGTCGCCCCAAGCGCGTCCGATGCTTGGACCATTCCGAGGCGGCCCTGAAGCCTCTTCCGTCTAGCCGTTGGGTCCTTCTCGCCGCATCCCTCGCCTCGCACCCCGATTGCTATGCGGTGAGGCTCCTCGGCCGCCTCGGAACTATCTGTGTATCGGACGCGTCGCGGGATAAGGGGTTGTCACTGGTAGTCGCCCCAAGCGCGTCCGATGCTTGGACCATTCCGAGGCGGCCCTGAAGCCTCTTTCGTCTAGCCGTTGGGTCCTTCTCGCCGCATCCCTCGCCTCGCACCCCGATTGCTATGCGGTGAGGCTCCTCGGCCGCCTCGGAACTATCTGTGTATCGGACGCGTCGCGGGATAAGGGGTTGTCATTGGTAGTCGCCCCAAGCGCGTCCGATGCTTGGACCATTCCGAGGCGGCCCTGAAGCCTCTTCCGTCTAGCCGTTGGGTCCTTCTCGCCGCATCCCTCGCCTCGCACCCCGATTGCTATGCGGTGAGGCTCCTCGGCCGCCTCGGAACTATCTGTGTATCGGACGCGTCGCGGGATAAGGGGTTGTCACTGGTAGTCGCCCCAAGCGCGTCCGATGCTTGGACCATTCCGAGGCGGCCCTGAAGCCTCTTCCGTCTAGCCGTTGGGTCCTTCTCGCCGCATCCCTCGCCTCGCACCCCGATTGCTATGCGGTGAGGCTCCTCGGCCGCCTCGGAACTATCTGTGTATCGGACGCGTCGCGGGATAAGGGGTTGTCACTGGTAGTCGCCCCAAGCGCGTTCGATGCTTGGACCATTCCGAGGCGGCCCTGAAGCCTCTTCCGTCTAGCCGTTGGGTCCTTCTCGCCGCATCCCTCGCCTCGCACCCCGATTGCTATGCGGTGAGGCTCCTCGGCCGCCTTGGAACTATCTGTGTATCGGACGCGTCGCGGGATAAGGGGTTGTCACTGGTAGTCGCCCCAAGCGCGTCCGATGCTTGGACCATTCCGAGGCGGACCCGAAGCCTCTTCCGTCTAGCCGTTGGGTCCTTCTCGCCGCATCCTTCGCCTCGCACCCCGATTGCTATGCGGTGAGGCTCCTCGGCCGCCTCGGAACTATCTGTGTATCGGACGCGTCGCGGGATAAGGGGTTGTCACTGGTAGTCGCCCCAAGCGCGTCCGATGCTTGGACCATTCCGAGGCGGACCCGAAGCCTCTTCCGTCTAGCCGTTGGGTCCTTCTCGCCGCATCCCTCGCCTCGCACCCCGATTGCTATGCGGTGAGGCTCCTCGGCCGCCTTGGAACTATCTGTGTATCGGACGCGTCGCGGGATAAGGGGTTGTCACTGGTAGTCGCCCCAAGCGCGTCCGATGCTTGGACCATTCCGAGGCGGACCCGAAGCCTCTTCCGTCTAGCCGTTGGGTCCTTCTCGCCGCATCCCTCGCCTCGCACCCCGATTGCTATGCGGTGAGGCTCCTCAGCCGCCTTGGAACTATCTGTGTATCGGACGCGTCGCGGGATAAGGGGTTGTCACTGGTAGTCGCCCCAAGCGCGTCCGATGCTTGGACCATTCCGAGGCGGACCCGAAGCCTCTTCCGTCTAGCCGTTGGGTCCTTCTCGCCGCATCCCTCGCCTCGCACCCCGATTGCTATGCGGTGAGGCTCCTCGGCCGCCTTGGAACTATCTGTGTATCGGACGCGTCGCGGGATAAGGGGTTGTCACTGGTAGTCGCCCCAAGCGCGTCCGATGCTTGGACCATTCCGAGGCGGACCCGAAGCCTCTTCCGTCTAGCCATTGGGTCCTTCTCGCCGCATCCCTCGCCTCGCACCCCGATTGCTATGCGGTGAGGCTCCTCGGCCGCCTTGGAACTATCTGTGTATCGGACGCGTCGCGGGATAAGGGGTTGTCACTGGTAGTCGCCCCAAGCGCGTCCGATGCTTGGACCATTCCGAGGCGGCCCCGAAGCCTCTTCCGTCTAGCCGTTGGGTCCTTCTCGCCGCATCCTTCGCCTCGCACCCCGATTGCTATGCGGTGAGGCTCCTCGGCCGCCTTGGAACTATCTGTGTATCGGACGCGTCGCGGGATAAGGTGTTGTCACTGGTAGTCGCCCCAAGCGCGTCCGATGCTTGGACCATTCCGAGGCGGCCCCGAAGCCTCTTCCGTGTAGCCGTTGGGTCCTTCTCGCCGCATCCCTCGCCTCGCACCCCGATTGCTATGCGGTGAGGCTCCTCGGCCGCCTTGGAACTATCTGTGTATCGGACGCGTCGCGGGATAAGGGGTTGTCACTGGTAGTCGCCCCAAGCGCGTCCGATGCTTGGACCATTCCGAGGCGGACCTGAAGCCTCTTCCCTCTAGCCGTTGGGGCTTTCTCGCCGCATCCCTCGCCTCGCACCCTGATTGCTATGCTGTGAGGCTCCTCGGCCGCCTTGGAACTATCTGTGTATCGGACGCATCGCGGGGTAAGGGGTTGGCAGTGGTAGTCGCCCCAAGCGCATCCGATGCTTGGACCATTCCGAGGCGGCCCTGCAGCCTCTTCCGTCTAGCCGTTGGGGCCATCTCGCCGCATCCCCCACCTCGCACCACGATTGCTATGCGGTGAGGCTCCTTGGCCGCCTCGGAACTATCTGTGTATCGGACGCATCGCGGGATAAGGGGTTGTCACTGGTAGTCGCCCCAAGCGCGTCCGATGCTTGGACTATTCCGAGGCGGCCCTGCAGCCTCTTCCGTCTAGCCGTTGGGGCCATCTCGCCGCATCCCCCACCTCCTCGGCCGCCTCGGAACTATCTGTGTATCGGACGCATCGCGGGATAAGGGCTTGGCAGTGGTAGTCGCCCCAAGCGCGTCCGATGCTTGGACTATTCCGAGGCAGCCCTGCAGCCTCTTCCGTCTAGCCTTTGGGGCCATCTCGCCGCATCCCTCGCCTCGCACCCCGATTGCTATGCGGTGAGGCTCCTCGGCCGCCTGGGAACTATCTTCGTATCGGACGCATCGCGGGATAAGGGGTTGTCACTGGTAGTCGCCCCAAGCGCGTCCGATGCTTGGACTATTCCGAGGCGGCCCTGTGGCCTCTTCCGTCTAGCCGTTGGGGCCATCTCGCCGCATCCCCCACCTCGCACCCCGATTGCTATGCGGTGAGGCTCTTCGGCCGCCTTGGAACTATCTTCGTATCGGACGCATCGCGGGATAAGGGGTTGTCACTGGTAGTCGCCCCAAGCGCGTCCGATGCTTGGACTATTCCGAGGCGGCCCTGCAGCCTCTTCCGTCTAGCCGTTGGGGCCATCTCGCCGCATCCCCCACCTCGCACCCCGATTGCTATGCGGTGAGGCTCCTCGGCCGCCTTGGAACTATCTTCGTATCGGACGCATCGCGGGATAAGGGGTTGTCACTGGTAGTCGCCCCAAGCGCGTCCGATGCTTGGACTATTCCGACGCGGCCCTGTGGCCTCTTCCGTCTAGCCGTTGGGGCCATCTCGCCGCATCCCCCACCTCGCACCCCGATTGCTATGCGGTGAGGCTCCTCGGCCGCCTTGGAACCATCTTCGTATCGGACGCATCGCGGGATAGGGGGCTGTCACTGGTAGTCGCCCCAAGCGTGTCCGATGCTTGGACCATTCCTAGGCGGCCCTGAAGCCTCTTCCGTCTAGCCGTTGGGGCCTTCCCGCCCCATCCCTCGCCTCGCACCCCCGATTGCTATGCGGTGAGGCTCCTCGGCCGCCTTGGAACCATCTGTGTATCGGACGCATCGCGGGATAAGGGGTTGGCACTGGCAGTCGCCCCAAGCGCGTCCGATGCTTGGACCATTCCGAGGTGGCCCTGAAGCCTCTTCCGTCTAGCCGTTGGGGCCTTCCCGCCCCATCCCTCGCCTCGCACCCCGATTGATATGCGGTGAGGCTCCTCGGCCGCCTTGGAACTATCTGTGTATCGGACGCATCGCGGGATAAGGGGTTGGCACTGGTAGTCGTCCCAATCGCATCCGATGCTTGGACCATTCCGAGGCGGCCCTGCAGCCTCTTCCGTTTAGCCGTCGGGGCCTTCCCGCCGCATCCCTCGCCTCGCATCCCGATTCCTATGCGGTGAGTCTTCTCGGCCGCCGCGGAACTATACCTGTTATTGCTACTGCATCCTTCGGCTGGTAACCTCCTCTGCCGCCTTGGAACGTTCTCTTTGTCGGACGCGTCGCGGGATAAGGGGTTGGCACTGGTAGTCGCCCCAAGCGCGCCCGATGCATAGACCGCTCCGAGTCGACCTTGCTTTCAGCCTCTCACATGCATAGACCTCTCTGAGTCGACCCTGCAGCCTCTCACGTTTAGCCTTTGGAATCTCGCCTCACAACATGATTGCTATCCTTGATGCATCCCTTGCCTCGAGCCCTGATTGCTTTCTTGGCTGCATCCCTCCTCTCCTCACAGCCCGGTTGTCATCACTGCTTCATCCGTCGCTTCATGCATTCTGGCTGCTGGGCCCTTCCCACCGCACACCTCGATTGCTATCTCTTCTGCATCACACACCCCGATTGCTATCTCTGCTACATCCCTCGGCTCTCACTTCTGCATCCTTCGCCTCACACCTCGATTGCTATCAATGCTGCATCCGTAACCTCACACCCCGATTGCTATGCGGGGAGGCTCCTTGGCCGCCTTGGAAATTTCTGTGTGTCGGACGCACCGCGGGATAAGGGGTTGGCACTGGTAGTCGCCCCAAGTGCGCCCGATTCTTAGACCGCTTCGAGGTGACCTCGTAGCCTCTTTCGTCCAGGCTTCCTGCCTTCAACGCCCTTTTTACACCTCGATTGCTATGCGCGGGCTCGTTGGCGTCTATCACCTCTCTGCGAAGAGTGGCACGATGATTGTTGGGGTAAATCGTAGCAGTCCGATCTCTGGCCTTGGGCCATTGTGAGGGCTGATCGATTTCCTGTGCGCATCTCGTGTTCGCCCAGTAACAGACTCGACGACTTGTAATCGGTCTTGTTCCCGATTGTTCCTGGAGGTAGTCTTCGGAACTCTTGGATTTGACCTGTCACTCGAACTGTCCTCTTCCGAGGATGCTTGTGTGTGTGTGCTTGTGCCATTTCCTTGGCGGTATTAACGAGATATTAAAGAGCGGAGTGAGCGCCTCGCCCAGCTATGCTTGGGGCTGTCACTCCCTTACCCGGTGTGCGACCGCTTTGCACGTAGGTTGCGGAGCATCGCGACTCTTTCGATGTTTGGCGGTTGTCTTCCGGTGATGCGTTGGTCCCGAAGTGCACGTTACTAGCATTTCTGCCATTGTTCTCGATCTTTGGCACGTTCCTTCGTTGCAATTGGATATATATCTCCGTTTATACGCGCAGGCTTCTCCCGCCTATTCAGCGCTGTCCCACTCTCAGCACTCTCGTGGTCTCCTTGGCTTCTCTCTCCCGTGAGCGAGCTCTCTTCTCGAGTCTTTTCCATGTCCCATGGAGGTTGCCTTGCGAAATTCGGGCACACAAACGTGACCGGATAAGAGCGGAATTGCCTATGAGGAGAAGCTCACCTTAGGGAGCAGCAATGCCGAGTGTTTCGACAGAGGGTAGAGGGGGCGTTGTTTGGGCGGTTGCACAAAAGAGTGCTACGTTTGCACTGAAGGTTGCTTCTTCGTCT
>NW_026728848.1:157500-172500 GCF_030272615.1 Cryptomeria japonica | reverse complement strand
GGTGGGCACCCGGGAGTGCTTCGAAGTGTGCTCCAAGGTGCTGCGTGCACGTTGTCGGAGCCCGGTTTGCCTCGGGTGCGCACCTCGCGTGCACCTTCGTCGGGGTGGGCACCTTGGCTGGGTTTGCCCCGGCTGCGCTCCGAAGCGGGGTTATTGGAGCGCCGCCTCTTTTTTTGTCGGAGCGTTTGGTGGGGTTTCTCGCATTGGCTCTTCCGAGGCCCGGTTGCCACCCTGGCGCGCACGAAGTCGGAAGTAGGGTTAATTGCCCGGGTGCGCACCTTTGCCAGGGTGGGCACCTTACCTGGGCTGCGCACCAGGGCGGGCTCAAGATGGCACGCGCGTTCCGTTTTTTTCACTATCTTTCAAAACGGAAATTTTAAAATCTCCTTTTTTTTTTGCCTTTTCTGGAAATTAGTGAAGGCAGCGCATCAAAGGTGCGCACCTCGCTGCCCACCTTGGTGTGCTCTGAGGTGCGCACCCGGGAGCGCTACGAAGTGTGCTCCAAGGTGCGGCGTGCACGTTGTCGGAGCCCGGTTTGCCCCGGGTGCGCACCTCGCCTGCACCTTGGCCGGGGTGGGCACCTTGGCTGGGTTTGCCCAGGGTGCGCTCCGAAGCGGGGTTACTGGAGCGCCCCCTCTTTTTTTGTCAGAGCGTTTGGTGGGGTTTCTCGCATTGGCTCTTCCCAGGCCCGGTTGTTGGGTGCGCTCCCACCCTGGCGCGCGCGAAGTTGGAAGTTGGGTTAATTGCCCGGGCGCGCACCTTCGCCAGGGTGGGCACCTTGGTGCGCACACCTTGGCTGGGCTGCGCACCAGGGCGGGCTCAAGATGGCACCAGCATTCCCTTTTTCTCACTATCTTTCAAAACGGAAATTTTAAAATCTCGTTTTTTTTTTGCCTTTTATGGAAATTAGTGAAGGCATCGCATCAAAGGTGCGCACCTCGCTGCCCACCTTGGTGTGCTCCGAGGTGCCCACCACGGTGCGCAACGCCGGTGCGAACCCGGGAGCGCCCCGATGTGTGCTCCAAGGTGCGGCGTGCACGAAGTCGGACCCCGGTTTGCCCCGGGTGCGCACCTCGCGTGCACCTTGGTGCGCACACCTTGGCTGGGTTGCGCGGCCTGGTGGGCACCATGGTGCGCACCAAGGAGCGCTCCGAAGTGTGCTCCAAGGTGCGGCGTGCACGAAGTCGGAGCCCGGTTTGCCCCGGGTACGCACCTCGCGTGCACCTTCACCGGGGTGGGCACCTCGGCTGGGTTGCGCGCCCTGGTGCGCACCAAGGAGCGCTCCGAAGTGTGCTCCAAGGTGCGGCGTGCACGAAGTCGGAGCCCGGTTTGCCCCGGGTGCGCACCTTCGCCGCGGTGCGCACCATGGCGTGCACGAAGTCGGAGCCCGGTTTGCCCCGGGTGCGCACCTCGCGTGCACCTTCGGCGGGGTTGCGCGCCCTGGTGGGCACCATGGTGCGCACCAAGGAGCGCTCCGAAGTGTGCTCCAAGGTGCGGCGTGCACGAAGTCGGAGCCCGGTTTGCCCCGGGTGCGCACCTCGCGTGCACCTTCGGCGGGGTTGCGCGCCCTGGTGGGCACCATGGTGCGCACCAAGGAGCGCTCCGAAGTGTGCTCCAAGGTGCGGCGTGCACGAAGTCGGAGCCCGGTTTGCCCCGGGTGCGCACCTCGCGTGCACCTTCGCCGCGGTGGGCACCATGGCGTGCACGAAGTCGGAGCCCGGTTTGCCCCGGGTGCGCACCTCGCGTGCACCTTCGCCGGGGTGGGCACCTCGGCTGGGTTGCGCGCCCTGGTGCGCACCAAGGAGCGCTCCGAAGTGTGCTCCAAGGTGCGGCGTGCACGAAGTCGGAGCCCGGTTTGCCCCGGGTGCGCACCTCGCGTGCACCTTCGCCAGGGTGGGCACCTCGGTGCGCACACCTTCTCAATGTTTTCTTGCCTTTTCTGGAAATTGGTGAAGGCAGCGCATCAAAGGTGCGCACCTCGGTGTGCTCCGAGGTGCGAACCCGAGAGCGCTCCGAGGTGCCCACGAAGTCGAAAGTCGGGTTAATTGCATTGTTTTCCCTGGGTGCGCTCCGAGGTGCGCAACATCGGCGCGCACCAAGGAGGGCTCCGAAGTGTGCTCCAAGGTGCGCACGATGGCGTGCACCTCTGGTGCGCACGATTCGGAGCTCGGTTTGACCGGGGTGCGCACACCTTGGCTGGGTTGCGCACCTTTTGTGCGCTCCAAGGTGCGCACGAAGTCGGAGCTCGGTTTGCCCCGGGTGCGCACCTTCGCCAGGGTGCGCACCTTGATGCGCACGCCTTGGCTGGGCTGCGCACCTTGGTGGGTGCCATGGTGGGCGCCATGGTGCGCACCTTTCGTGCGCTCCAAGGTGCGCACGAAGTCGGAGCTCGGTTTGCCCCGGGTGCGCACCTTGGTGGGCGCCATGGTGCACTCCGAGGTGCCCAAGATTGGTGCGCACCAAGGAGCGCTCCGAAGTGCGCTCCAAGGTGCGCGCGAAGTCGAAAGTTGGGTTAATTGTCCGGTTTGCCTCGGGTGCGCACCTTGCGTGCACCTTCGCCAGGGTGGGCGCCTTGGTGCGCACACCTTGGCTGGGCTGCGCACCCGGGCGCGCACACCTTGGCACCCGCGTTTCCTTCATTTTAAATTTTTTTTTTTTACAATCTCTCAAGTGGGAAATTCTATAATCTCAACTTTTTTTGCCTTTTCAGGAAACTTTTGAATGGAGCGCATCATTGGTGCGCTCCGAAGTGTGCTCCAAAGCTCTCTCCAGCTGCGTGCACCTGCCCCGGCCGCGCACCCGGCCCCGCCCAGCTTCGCTCACCTGTCCCGGGCGTCTGGTGCGGAACCTTAGAGTAAGAAACATCACCGTGCACCTTGGCCAACGTGCGCGACTCGACCGAGCGCGCACTGGCCGAGGTGCACACCGATTTCACCTGGGTGCGCGCGCAGCACCTCGGGCGCACCGGGGTGCGCGCACAACGCCCGGGTTGCACCGTGGCCTGTGTGCTCGGGGCGCCTCGGGTGCGCGCTCGGTGTCGCCCCCGCGCGCGCGGTAGTGCGGGCAGCGCACCCCGGCCCGGCCCGGCCCCGACGAGAACGCAAACGGGCAAAAGGTTTATTCAAATAGCATTGCGACGCCCGGCGAAAAACTAAAAAAGGGTGCAACACCGGGACTTCCCGGGAGGTCACCCATCCCAGTACTACTCCGGCCCAAGCGCGCTTAACTGCGGAGTTCTGATGGGATCCGGTGCACTAACGCTGGTATGATCGCACCCGTTATGAGCTTGTCGCAGTGTGTACTTAGCAAACCGCGACCCACGTGCGAATCCACCCCGGCCACCCACCCCCGTCGAGGTGCACACCCTCCCTCGCGAAGTGCGCCCCGTTCGCCAAGTGTGAGCCCTGCCCGGGTGCGCGCACCTTGCTAGGGCGTCGGGTGTGCACCCGGCCCGGCCTACGTGCGTGCACCTGGAGGGGGCGTCGTGTGCGTGCAGTGTCCCGTCTGCAACGCGGTGCCCACACACCACCTCGGGCGCAACGACCTGCGCTCACATGTGGGCCGAGTGCACCTTGGTGCATGTTCGGGGCGCCTCGGGTGCACGCTCGATCTTGCCCCGGTGCACCAAGGCGCTCGGTTTGCCCCGGGTGCGCACTTGGTGCAAGGTGGGCACCCAAAATAGGGATCAAGCACCAAAACACAAGTTTCGGGATGCAAAATGGGACCCAAGGACCACAAATGCGTTCCAAGACCCATGATGGGTCCACGAGAACAAAAATGTGTTCCGAGACTTAATAAACAAATATTGGGTTTTAGGAGAAGAAACATGCTCTGATGCCCAAAACGAGAATCGACCCCGAAAAGGCCACAGGCCAAAAGTGGGATGCGAGACAAAAAAAAATGGGACCCGAGGACCAAAATTGGGTTCCCAGGTCGAAGACAGGGCAACCGGACAAGAAACGACCTCTAAGGCTCGAAATGAGTCCCGACGACTAAAACTTGACAAGAAGCACCCATCAGGCACCCAACTCGACACCCATGGGATGCCGACCCACCCGGGCTTCCACCTAGCACACCTTGGCACCCACCCACCCTCGCACCCAACCTCGCACCCAACTTAGCACCTTTGAACCCACATTGGCACTCACCCTGACCCTGGCACCTTGGAACCCACATTGGCACTCACCTTGACCCTGGCACCCACCTTTGCACTCACCTTGGGACCCACCCTGGCTCCCACCTCGGCACCCACCCAGACACCCACCTTGGTTCCTTGGCACCCACCTTGGATCCTTGGCACCCACCCCGACACCCACCTTGGCACGCAACTTGGCTACTTGCCACCCACCTTGGCTCCTTGACGCCCACCCCGACAACCACCCCGTGACCTACCCTGGCTAGGGTTGGTGCACACCCACCCTGGTGCCCACCTTGGCACCCACCCTATGACCCACCTTGGCACGCACCTTAGTACCCACCCCGTTACCCACCCTAGGACCCACCCCGTGACCCACCTTGGCCAGGGTGGGTGCACCCACCCTGGTGCCCACCTTGGCACCCACCCATCCTAGCACCCAGCCTGTGACCGGGCTTGGAACCCAACCTTGCACCCGCACCCGTCTTGGCCAGTGTGGGTGCGCACCCATCCTGGCACCCACGTTGTGACACACCCTTTAACCCACGCACCCTAGCACCCACGTTGGCACCCACCTTGGAACCCAACCTAGCAACTTGGCACCCACCCCGTGACCCACCTTGGCATCCACCATAGCAGTCGCCGACTTGGCACCCACCTCGGCACCCACCTTGACACTTGTGGACCCACCTTGCCACTCACCCTAGCATCGACCCATCCTAGCACCCACCCTGGCACCTTTGCACCCTAGCACTCACCCATCCTAGCACCTAACCTGTGACCCACCTTGACACTCACCCTCGCACCCACCTTGGAACCCAACCTAGCACCCACCCACCCTGACACCAACCCTAGCACCTACCCACCCTTGCACCCACCCTGTGACCCATCTTGGCACCCACCCATCCTACCACTCAACCTATCACCCACCTTCTCACCCACCTTGGCATCCACCTTAGCACCCACCCACACTGGCACCTTGGCACCCACCTCGGGCAAGGTGGGTGCACACCCACCCTGGCACCCAATTTAGAACCCACCGAGCATGTTACCCACCTTGGCACCCACATTGCAGCCCACCCTAGTACCCACCCTATGACCCACATTGGCATCCACACCCTAGCACCCAGGCACCTCGACACCCGCCTTGACACCCACCCTAGCACTGAACCTGTGACCCACCTTGGAACTCACCCTAGAACCCACCCACCCTGTGAACCACCTTGGCATCCACCTTAGCACCCACCCACCTTGGCACCCACTCTAGCACTCACCCATCCTAACACCCAACTTGTTACCCACCTTGGCACCCGCCCTCGCGTCCACCTTGAAACCCACCCTAGCACCCACCCACGCAGGAGCCCACCTTGGCACCCAACCTAACACCCACGCATCCTGGCACCCAACTTGTGACCCACCTTGGAACCCACCCTAGTACCCACCTTTGAACCCACTATATCACCAACCCACCTTGGCACCCACCCTATGACCCTCTTTGGAATCCACCCTAGCACGCACCCACCCTGGCACCCACCATGGAGCGCACCCTAGCACCCACCCACCTCGGCACGCACCTCAACACCCACCTTGGTGTGCGCACTGCGCCAACCTCTCAAAGACCCTATGTGGTGCGCTCCAAAGTGTACACCTTTGGTGCGCTCCAAGGTGCGCACCTTTGGTGCACACCGAGGTGCACACCAAAGTGTGCACCGAGGTGAGCACCAAAGTGCACTCCAGGGTGCACACCAAGGCGTGCACCTTTGGTGCGGTCAATGCAAACGAATTCGGAAGTTGGGGTCGATGTCCTAATCGCTGCTGCAGACTACACGTATGAGAATCGGACAAATAGCTTTATATAGGGGAGGTGTTGCGTTTGATGGGTCGACTCCCCTGGTTGTGTGCACTGCACCAACTTCAAAGACCCTGTCTTGTTTAAGAAGTCAAAAGTTGGGGTGGATGTCCTAATCATTGCTGCAGTCTATGCATGTATGAGAATCAGACAAATAGCTTATATAGGGGAGGTGTTGCATTCGGTGGGTTGACTCCCCTGGTTGTGCGCACTGCGCCAACCTCAAAGACCCCGCATAGCAGAAGAAGTCGGAAGTCGGATTTTGGTGAGCACCAAGGCGTGCACCTTTGGTGCGGTCAACGCAGACGAATTCAGAAGTTGGGGTGGATGTCCTAATCGTTGTTGCAGGCTACACATGTATGAGAATCAGACAAATAGCTTATATAGGGGAGGTGTTGGGTTTGATGGGTCAACTCCCTTGGTTGTGCGCATTACGCCAACCTCAAAGACCTTGTTTTCGTTAAGAAGTCAAAAGTTGGGGTCAATGTCCTAATGGCTCCTGCAGGCTACACATGTATGAGAATCGGACAAATAGCTTATATAGGGGAGGTGTTGGGTTTGATGGGTCGACTCCCCTGGTTGTGCGCATTACGTCAACCTCAAAGACCTTGTTTTCGTTAAGAAGTCAAAAGTTGGGGTCGATGTCCTAATTGCTCCTGTAGACTACACATGTATGAGAATCAGACAAATAGCTTATATAGGGGAGGTGTTGGGTTTGATGGGTTGACTCCCCTAGTTGTTCGCATTACACCAACCTCAAAGACCTTGTTTTCGTTTAGAAGCCGAAAGTTGGGGTCGATGTCCTAATTGCTCCTGCAGGCTACGCATGTATGAGAATCAGACAAATAGCTTATATAGGGGAGGTGTTGGGTTTGATGGGTCGACTCCCCTGGCATTGCGCCAACCTCAAAGACCCTGCATTGCGGATGAAGTCGAAAGTCAGAGTTTGGTGTGCTACAAGGTGTGGTCGAAGGTGCTCACCTAGGTGTGCACCTTTGGAGCGCAGGAAAAGTGCCCTCCAAAAGTGCGCACCTTTGGAGTGCACAAAAGTGCCCTCCAAAAGTGCGCACCTTTGGAGCGCACAAAAGTGCCCTCCAAAAAGTGCCCTCCAAAAGTGCGCACCTTTGGAGTGCAGAAAAGTGCCCTCCAAAAAGTGCCCTCCAAAAGTGCGCACCTTTGGAGCGCAGAAAAGTGCCCTCCAAAAAGTGCCCTCCAAAAGTGCGCACCTTTGGAGCGCAGAAAAGTGCCCTCCAAAAAGTGCCCTCCAAAAGTGCGCACCTTTGGAGCGCAGAAAAGTGCCCTCCAAAAAGTGCCCTCCAAAAGTGCGCACCTTTGGAGCGCAGAAAAGTGCCCTCCAAAAAGTGCCCTCCAAAAGTGCGCACCTTTGGAGCGCAGAAAAGTGCCCTCCAAAAAGTGCCCTCCAAAAGTGCGCACCTTTGGAGCGCAGAAAAGTGCCCTCCAAAAAGTGCCCTCCAAAAGTGCGCACCTTTGGAGCGCAGAAAAGTGCCCTCCAAAAAGTGCCCTCCAAAAGTGCGCACCTTTGGAGCGCAGAAAAGTGCCCTCCAAAAAGTGCCCTCCAAAAGTGCGCACCTTTGGAGCGCAGAAAAGTGCCCTCCAAAAGTGCGCACCTTTGGAGCGCACAAAAGTGCCCTCCAAAAGTGCGCACTTTTGGTGCGCACCAAGGCGCTGGTTCGGTCGTTGCAGGCGAGTTCGGAAGTTGGGGTCGATGTCCTGAGCGGAGGTGCAAACTACACAGGTGTCGGAATCGGACAAATAGCTTATATAGGGGAGGTGTATGCTTCGATGGGTCGACTCCCCAGGTTGAGCGCACCGCGCCAACCTCAAAGACCCTACGGTATGGATGAAGTCGGAAGTTGGGTCCGATGACCGATTCGATTAGTAGGTATGCTCATGAGGTCGGAATTTGGGTCCGATGACCTGCCATGTGCAGGAAGGCGAATGTTGGCACTGTGCGTTGCAAGGTGCACACCAAGGCGCTGGTGCGGTCTTTTTAGTCGAGTTCGGAAGTTGGGGTCGATGTCCTGATCGGAGGTGCAAGCTACACAGGTGTGGGAATCGGACAAATAGCTTATATAGGGGAGGTGTATGCTTCGTTGGGTCGACTCCCCGGGTTGAGCGCACCGCGCCAACCTCAAAGACCCTACGGTATGGATGAAGTCGGAAGTTGGGTCCGATGACCGATTCGATATGTAGGCATACTCGCGAGGTCGGAATTTGGGTCCGATGACCTGCCACGTGCAGGAAGGCGAATGTTGGCACTGTGCGTTGCAAGGTGCGCACCAAGGCGCTGGTTCGGTCGTTGGAGGCGAGTTCGGAAGTTGGGGTCGATGTCTTGATCGGAGGTGCAAACTACACAGGTGTGGGAATCGGACAAATAGCTTATATAGGGGAGGTGTATGCTTCGTTGGGTCGACTCCCCGGGTTGAGCGCACCGCGCCAACCTCAAAGACCCTACGGTATGGATGAAATCGGAAGTTGGGTCCGATGACCGATTCGATATGTAGGCATACTCGCGAGGTCGGAATTTGGGTCCGATGACCTGCCATGTGCAGGAAGGCGAATGTTGGGACTGTGCGTCGCAAGGTGCGCACCAAGGCGCTGGTGCCGTCGTTGCAGTCGAGTTCGGAAGTTGGGGTCGATGTCCTGGTCAGAGGTGCAAACTACACAGGTGTGGGAATCGGACAAATAGCTTATATAGGGGAGGTGTATGCTTCGATGGGTCGACTCCCTGGGTTGAGCGCACCGCGCCAACCTCAAAGACCCTACAGTATGGATGAAGTCGGAAGTTGGGTCCGATGACCGATTCGATACGTAGGCATATTGGCGAGGTCTGAATTTGTGTCCGATGACCTGCCATGCGCAGGAAGGCGGAATTTGGGTCCGATGACCGAGTTGATGGCGTGCCATGCGCAGAAAGGCGGAATTTGGGTCCGATGACCGAGTTGATGTTGATGGCCCGCCATGCACAGGAAGGCGGAATTTGGGTCCGATGACCGATTTGAAGGCGTGCCATACGCAAAAAGGCGGAGTTTGGGTCCGATGACCGAGTTGATATTGATGGCCCGCCATGCGCAGGAAGGCGGAATTTGGGTCCGATGACCTGACATACGCATGGAGTCCGACTCGGGGGCCGATGTTCGATTCGATGACTTGCATTGTGGGTAAAGTCGGAAGTTGTGGTCTTTGACCCGATTCGATGACCAGACTTCGGCTGCTTGAGAATCGGACAAATAACTTATATAGGGGAGGTAGTGTTCTCGAGCATCCTCCCCCCGTGCCCGTTTATGTCGATTGATGCTGGTGCTCGACTGGTTGGAGCGCTCGGATGCAAAAATCTTGCACCAGGATTTATCGATTGTGATGGACACGACAAGTCTCCTGATTGCTATGCAGGAGCTCATCGTGAATCTCTATGCGGCCTTGGTATGGACTCGACCTGCGGAATGGTTCGGCAATGGTAGTCGCTCCAACACGTCCTTGCAATGGCCACAGAGGTGATTCGACTAGAGCTCCAGTCTAGCTTTTGGGTTGCTTGGCGGACTGGTATAGCCGCGATCGAGTTCCGGCCATGAACGTTTTAGATAGCTCTTGGGCTTTCTGGGACCGAAGTCGGAAGTTTGGGCTGTTGTCCGATTTGATGACCATTCTTCGGATGTGTGAGAATCGGACAAATAACTTATATAGGGGACTGTGTTGTCTCACGCAGCCCCCTCCGTGCCCCTCTATCTCGACCGATGTTGGTGCTTGAAAGGGTTGGGATTGCTCGGATTTATAAACGTGCACCACCATTTGTCGAGTGTGAGGGACGCGGCAGGTCTCCTAAATGCTATGCGGGCGCTCTCTGAGAATCTCTATCCGGCCTCGACACAGACTAGTCTTGCTGAATGGTTTGGCACTGGTAGTCGATCCAACACGTCGTTGTTGTGGCCGCCTAGGCGATTCGATTCGAGCCCCCGTCTAGCTTTTGGGTTGCTTGGCGGATTTTGCCCTATCCGCAAGTGAGCTCGGTCCCTAAACGTTCGAGAAACCCGATTGCTATGCGCCGACTCTCTTTCTTGCGAGCCTCCATCTAGCTTTTGGGTCTCTACGGAACGGAAGTCGGAATCTGGGACCGTTGTTTGATTCGACGAGGCAGACTACGGTTGTGCGAGAATCGGACAAATAACTTATATAGGGGAGGTGTTGACTGGAGCATTCTCCCCCGTGCCCCTCTAACTCGACCAATGCTGGCGCTCGAACGGTGGTAGCGCTCGGATTTTCATTGAGCGCCAGCATTGGTCGATTTAGAGGGGCATGCGAGATTCCCGAATGCTATGCGAGGGCTCTAACGGAAATGTCTATTGGTTTCGGTATGGATGCAATTGCGAGTGGTTCGGCAAAGGTAGTCGTTCCGATGCGTCCATGTCGTGGCCAAATCGATAATTCGATTTGAGCCCTCGTATAGCATTTGGGTCTCTCGATGTGATTCCGCATTCCAGTCCCTTTGGGCACTGCTTGAGCCGCATCCCAGGGGGTTCCCTTCCCAATAATCTGCCTCGCAACCCGATTGCTATGCGGTGAGGCTCCTCGGCCGCCTCGGAACTATCTGTGTATCAGACGCATCGCGGGATAAGGGGTTGGCAACGGTAGTCGCCCCAAGCGCGTCCGATGCTTGGACCATTCCGAGGCGGCCCTGAAGCCTCTTCCGTCTAGCCGTTGGGTCCTTCTCGCCGCATCCCTCGCCTCGCACCCCGATTGCTATGCGGTGAGGCTCCTCGGCCGCCTCGGAACTATCTGTGTATCGGACGCGTCGCGGGATAAGGGGTTGTCACTGGTAGTCGCCCCAAGCGCGTCCGATGCTTGGACCATTCCGAGGCGGCCCTGAAGCCTCTTTCGTCTAGCCGTTGGGTCCTTCTCGCCGCATCCCTCGCCTCGCACCCCGATTGCTATGCGGTGAGGCTCCTCGGCCGCCTCGGAACTATCTGTGTATCGGACGCGTCGCGGGATAAGGGGTTGTCATTGGTAGTCGCCCCAAGCGCGTCCGATGCTTGGACCATTCCGAGGCGGCCCTGAAGCCTCTTCCGTCTAGCCGTTGGGTCCTTCTCGCCGCATCCCTCGCCTCGCACCCCGATTGCTATGCGGTGAGGCTCCTCGGCCGCCTCGGAACTATCTGTGTATCGGACGCGTCGCGGGATAAGGGGTTGTCACTGGTAGTCGCCCCAAGCGCGTCCGATGCTTGGACCATTCCGAGGCGGCCCTGAAGCCTCTTCCGTCTAGCCGTTGGGTCCTTCTCGCCGCATCCCTCGCCTCGCACCCCGATTGCTATGCGGTGAGGCTCCTCGGCCGCCTCGGAACTATCTGTGTATCGGACGCGTCGCGGGATAAGGGGTTGTCACTGGTAGTCGCCCCAAGCGCGTTCGATGCTTGGACCATTCCGAGGCGGCCCTGAAGCCTCTTCCGTCTAGCCGTTGGGTCCTTCTCGCCGCATCCCTCGCCTCGCACCCCGATTGCTATGCGGTGAGGCTCCTCGGCCGCCTTGGAACTATCTGTGTATCGGACGCGTCGCGGGATAAGGGGTTGTCACTGGTAGTCGCCCCAAGCGCGTCCGATGCTTGGACCATTCCGAGGCGGACCCGAAGCCTCTTCCGTCTAGCCGTTGGGTCCTTCTCGCCGCATCCTTCGCCTCGCACCCCGATTGCTATGCGGTGAGGCTCCTCGGCCGCCTCGGAACTATCTGTGTATCGGACACGTCGCGGGATAAGGGGTTGTCACTGGTAGTCGCCCCAAGCGCGTCCGATGCTTGGACCATTCCGAGGTGGCCCCGAAGCCTCTTCCGTCTAGCCGTTGGGTCCTTCTCGCCGCATCCCTCGCCTCGCACCCCGATTGCTATGCGGTGAGGCTCCTCGGCCGCCTTGGAACTATCTGTGTATCGGACGCGTCGCGGGATAAGGGGTTGTCACTGGTAGTCGCCCCAAGCGCGTCCGATGCTTGGACCATTCCGAGGCGGACCCGAAGCCTCTTCCGTCTAGCCGTTGGGTCCTTCTCGCCGCATCCCTCGCCTCGCACCCCGATTGCTATGCGGTGAGGCTCCTCAGCCGCCTTGGAACTATCTGTGTATCGGACGCGTCGCGGGATAAGGGGTTGTCACTGGTAGTCGCCCCAAGCGCGTCCGATGCTTGGACCATTCCGAGGCGGACCCGAAGCCTCTTCCGTCTAGCCGTTGGGTCCTTCTCGCCGCATCCCTCGCCTCGCACCCCGATTGCTATGCGGTGAGGCTCCTCGGCCGCCTTGGAACTATCTGTGTATCGGACGCGTCGCGGGATAAGGGGTTGTCACTGGTAGTCGCCCCAAGCGCGTCCGATGCTTGGACCATTCCGAGGCGGACCCGAAGCCTCTTCCGTCTAGCCGTTGGGTCCTTCTCGCCGCATCCCTCGCCTCGCACCCCGATTGCTATGCGGTGAGGCTCCTCGGCCGCCTTGGAACTATCTGTGTATCGGACGCGTCGCGGGATAAGGGGTTGTCACTGGTAGTCGCCCCAAGCGCGTCCGATGCTTGGACCATTCCGAGGCGGCCCCGAAGCCTCTTCCGTCTAGCCGTTGGGTCCTTCTCGCCGCATCCTTCACCTCGCACCCCGATTGCTATGCGGTGAGGCTCCTCGGCCGCCTTGGAACTATCTGTGTATCGGACGCGTCGCGGGATAAGGGGTTGTCACTGGTAGTCGCCCCAAGCGCGTCCGATGCTTGGACCATTCCGAGGCGGCCCCGAAGCCTCTTCCGTGTAGCCGTTGGGTCCTTCTCGCCGCATCCCTCGCCTCGCACCCCGATTGCTATGCGGTGAGGCTCCTCGGCCGCCTTGGAACTATCTGTGTATCGGACGCGTCGCGGGATAAGGGGTTTTCACTGGTAGTCGCCCCAAGCGCGTCCGATGCTTGGACCATTCCGAGGCGGACCTGAAGCCTCTTCCCTCTAGCCGTTGGGGCTTTCTCGCCGCATCCCTCGCCTCGCACCCTGATTGCTATGCTGTGAGGCTCCTCGGCCGCCTTGGAACTATCTGTGTATCGGACGCATCGCGGGGTAAGGGGTTGGCAGTGGTAGTCGCCCCAAGCGCATCCGATGCTTGGACCATTCCGAGGCGGCCCTGCAGCCTCTTCCGTCTAGCCGTTGGGGCCATCTCGCCGCATCCCCCACCTCGCACCACGATTGCTATGCGGTGAGGCTCCTTGGCCGCCTCGGAACTATCTGTGTATCGGACGCATCGCGGGATAAGGGGTTGTCACTGGTAGTCGCCCCAAGCGCGTCCGATGCTTGGACTATTCCGAGGCGGCCCTGCAGCCTCTTCTGTCTAGCCGTTGGGGCCATCTCGCCGCATCCCCCACCTCCTCGGCCGCCTCGGAACTATCTGTGTATCGGACGCATCGCGGGATAAGGGGTTGGCAGTGGTAGTCGCCCCAAGCGCGTCCGATGCTTGGACTATTCCGAGGCAGCCCTGCAGCCTCTTCCGTCTAGCCTTTGGGGCCATCTCGCCGCATCCCTCGCCTCGCACCCCGATTGCTATGCGGTGAGGCTCCTCGGCCGCCTGGGAACTATCTTCGTATCGGACGCATCGCGGGATAAGGGGTTGTCACTGGTAGTCGCCCCAAGCGCGTCCGATGCTTGGACTATTCCGAGGCGGCCCTGTGGCCTCTTCCGTCTAGCCGTTGGGGCCATCTCGCCGCATCCCCCACCTCGCACCCCGATTGCTATGCGGTGAGGCTCTTCGGCCGCCTTGGAACTATCTTCGTATCAGACGCATCGCGGGATAAGGGGTTGTCACTGGTAGTCGCCCCAAGCGCGTCCGATGCTTGGACTATTCCGAGGCGGCCCTGCAGCCTCTTCCGTCTAGCCGTTGGGGCCATCTCGCCGCATCCCCCACCTCGCACCCCGATTGCTATGCGGTGAGGCTCCTCGGCCGCCTTGGAACTATCTTCGTATCGGACGCATCGCGGGATAAGGGGTTGTCACTGGTAGTCGCCCCAAGCACGTCCGATGCTTGGACTATTCCGACGCGGCCCTGTGGCCTCTTCCGTCTAGCCGTTGGGGCCATCTCGCCGCATCCCCCACCTCGCACCCCGATTGCTATGCGGTGAGGCTCCTCGGCCGCCTTGGAACCATCTTCGTATCGGACGCATCGCGGGATAGGGGGCTGTCACTGGTAGTCGCCCCAAGCGTGTCCGATGCTTGGACCATTCCTAGGCGGCCCTGAAGCCTCTTCCGTCTAGCCGTTGGGGCCTTCCCGCCCCATCCCTCGCCTCGCACCCCCGATTGCTATGCGGTGAGGCTCCTCGGCCGCCTTGGAACCATCTGTGTATCGGACGCATCGCGGGATAAGGGGTTGGCACTGGCAGTCGCCCCAAGCGTGTCCGATGCTTGGACCATTCCGAGGTGGCCCTGAAGCCTCTTCCGTCTAGCCGTTGGGGCCTTCCCGCCCCATCCCTCGCCTCGCACCCCGATTGATATGCGGTGAGGCTCCTCGGCCGCCTTGGAACTATCTGTGTATCGGACGCATCGCGGGATAAGGGGTTGGCACTGGTAGTCGTCCCAATCGCATCCGATGCTTGGACCATTCCGAGGCGGCCCTGCAGCCTCTTCCGTTTAGCCGTCGGGGCCTTCCCGCCGCATCCCTCGCCTCGCATCCCGATTCCTATGCGGTGAGTCTTCTCGGCCGCCGCGGAACTATACCTGTTATTGCTACTGCATCCTTCGGCTGGTAACCTCCTCTGCCGCCTTGGAACGTTCTCTTTGTCGGACGCGTCGCGGGATAAGGGGTTGGCACTGGTAGTCGCCCCAAGCGCGCCCGATGCATAGACCGCTCCGAGTCGACCTTGCTTTCAGCCTCTCACATGCATAGACCTCTCTGAGTCGACCCTGCAGCCTCTCACGTTTAGCCTTTGGAATCTCGCCTCACAACATGATTGCTATCCTTGATGCATCCCTTGCCTCGAGCCCTGATTGCTTTCTTGGCTGCATCCCTCCTCTCC
>NW_026728848.1:117500-147500 GCF_030272615.1 Cryptomeria japonica | reverse complement strand
TGTGCTCCAAGGTGCGGCGTGCACGAAGTCCGAGCCCGGTTTGCCCCGGGTGCGCACCTCGCGTGCACCTTCGCCGGGGTGAGCACCTTGGTGTGCAGACCTTGGTTGGGTTGCGCGCCCTGGTGCGCACCAAGGAGCGCTCTGAAGTGTGCTCCAAGGTGCGGCGTGCACGAAGTCGGAGCCCGGTTTGCCCCGGGTGTGCACCTCGGGTGCGCACCTCGCGTGCACCTTCGCTGCGGTGGGCACCTTGGCTGGGTTGCGCGCCTTGGTGGGCACCATGCAGTGCACGAAGTCGGAGCCCGGATTGCCCCGGGCGCGCACCTCCGCCAGGGTGGGCACCTTGGTGCGCACAACTTGCCTGGGCTGCGCACCAGGAAGGGCTCAAGATGGCACCCGCGTTCCGTTTTTTTCACTATCTTTCAGAACGGAAATTTTAAAATCTCGTTTTTTTTTGCCTTTTCTGGAAATTAGTGAAGGCAGCGCATCAAAGGTGCGCAACGCTGGTGCGAACCTGGGAGCGCTCCGATGTGTGCTCCAAGGTGCGGCGTGCACGAAGTCGGACCCCGGTTTGCCCCGGGTGCGCACACCTTGGCTGGGTTGCGCGCCCTGGTGGGCACCATGGTGCGCACCAAGGAGCGCTCCGAAGTGTGCTCCAAGGTGCGGCGTGCACGAAGTCGGAGCCCGGTTTGCCCCGGGTGCGCACCTCGCGTGCACCTTCGCCGCGGTGGGCACCATGGCGTGCACGAAGTCGGAGCCCGGTTTGCCCCGGGTGCGCACCTCGCGTGCACCTTCGCCGGGGTGGGCACCTTGGTGTGCAGACCTTGGCTGGGTTGCGCGCCCTGGTGGGCACCATGGTGCGCACCAAGGAGCGCTCCGAAGTGTGCTCCAAGGTGCGGCCTGCACGAAGTCGGAGCCCGGTTTGCCCCGGGTGTGCACCTCGGGTGGGCACCTTGGTGCGCATGCCTTGCCTGGGCTGCGCACCAGGGCGGGCTCAAGATGGCACCCGCGTTCCTTTTTTTTCACTATCTTTCAAAACGGAAATTTTAAAATCTCATTTTTTTTTGCCTTTTTCTGGAAATTAGTGAAGGCAGCGCATCAAAGGTGCGCACCTCGCTGCCCACCACGGTGCGCAACGCCGGTGGGCACCCGGGAGTGCTTCGAAGTGTGCTCCAAGGTGCTGCGTGCACGTTGTCGGAGCCCGGTTTGCCCCGGGTGCGCACCTCGCGTGCACCTTCGTCGGGGTGGGCACCTTGGCTGGGTTTGCCCCGGCTGCGCTCCGAAGCGGGGTTATTGGAGCGCCGCCTCTTTTTTTGTCGGAGCGTTTGGTGGGGTTTCTCGCATTGGCTCTTCCGAGGCCCGGTTGCCACCCTGGCGCGCACGAAGTCGGAAGTAGGGTTAATTGCCCGGGTGCGCACCTTTGCCAGGGTGGGCACCTTACCTGGGCTGCGCACCAGGGCGGGCTCAAGATGGCACGCGCGTTCCGTTTTTTTCACTATCTTTCAAAACGGAAATTTTAAAATCTCCTTTTTTTTTTGCCTTTTCTGGAAATTAGTGAAGGCAGCGCATCAAAGGTGCGCACCTCGCTGCCCACCTTGGTGTGCTCTGAGGTGCGCACCCGGGAGCGCTACGAAGTGTGCTCCAAGGTGCGGCGTGCACGTTGTCGGAGCCCGGTTTGCCCCGGGTGCGCACCTCGCCTGCACCTTGGCCGGGGTGGGCACCTTGGCTGGGTTTGCCCAGGGTGCGCTCCGAAGCGGGGTTACTGGAGCGCCCCCTCTTTTTTTGTCAGAGCGTTTGGTGGGGTTTCTCGCATTGGCTCTTCCCAGGCCCGGTTGTTGGGTGCGCTCCCACCCTGGCGCGCGCGAAGTTGGAAGTTGGGTTAATTGCCCGGGCGCGCACCTTCGCCAGGGTGGGCACCTTGGTGCGCACACCTTGGCTGGGCTGCGCACCAGGGCGGGCTCAAGATGGCACCAGCATTCCCTTTTTCTCACTATCTTTCAAAACGGAAATTTTAAAATCTCGTTTTTTTTTTGCCTTTTATGGAAATTAGTGAAGGCATCGCATCAAAGGTGCGCACCTCGCTGCCCACCTTGGTGTGCTCCGAGGTGCCCACCACGGTGCGCAACGCCGGTGCGAACCCGGGAGCGCCCCGATGTGTGCTCCAAGGTGCGGCGTGCACGAAGTCGGACCCCGGTTTGCCCCGGGTGCGCACCTCGCGTGCACCTTGGTGCGCACACCTTGGCTGGGTTGCGCGGCCTGGTGGGCACCATGGTGCGCACCAAGGAGCGCTCCGAAGTGTGCTCCAAGGTGCGGCGTGCACGAAGTCGGAGCCCGGTTTGCCCCGGGTACGCACCTCGCGTGCACCTTCGCCGGGGTGGGCACCTCGGCTGGGTTGCGCGCCCTGGTGCGCACCAAGGAGCGCTCCGAAGTGTGCTCCAAGGTGCGGCGTGCACGAAGTCGGAGCCCGGTTTGCCCCGGGTGCGCACCTTCGCCGCGGTGCGCACCATGGCGTGCACGAAGTCGGAGCCCGGTTTGCCCCGGGTGCGCACCTCGCGTGCACCTTCGGCGGGGTTGCGCGCCCTGGTGGGCACCATGGTGCGCACCAAGGAGCGCTCCGAAGTGTGCTCCAAGGTGCGGCGTGCACGAAGTCGGAGCCCGGTTTGCCCCGGGTGCGCACCTCGCGTGCACCTTCGGCGGGGTTGCGCGCCCTGGTGGGCACCATGGTGCGCACCAAGGAGCGCTCCGAAGTGTGCTCCAAGGTGCGGCGTGCACGAAGTCGGAGCCCGGTTTGCCCCGGGTGCGCACCTCGCGTGCACCTTCGCCGCGGTGGGCACCATGGCGTGCACGAAGTCGGAGCCCGGTTTGCCCCGGGTGCGCACCTCGCGTGCACCTTCGCCGGGGTGGGCACCTCGGCTGGGTTGCGCGCCCTGGTGCGCACCAAGGAGCGCTCCGAAGTGTGCTCCAAGGTGCGGCGTGCACGAAGTCGGAGCCCGGTTTGCCCCGGGTGCGCACCTCGCGTGCACCTTCGCCAGGGTGGGCACCTCGGTGCGCACACCTTCTCAATGTTTTCTTGCCTTTTCTGGAAATTGGTGAAGGCAGCGCATCAAAGGTGCGCACCTCGGTGTGCTCCGAGGTGCGAACCCGAGAGCGCTCCGAGGTGCCCACGAAGTCGAAAGTCGGGTTAATTGCATTGTTTTCCCCGGGTGCGCTCCGAGGTGCGCAACATCGGCGCGCACCAAGGAGGGCTCCGAAGTGTGCTCCAAGGTGCGCACGATGGCGTGCACCTCTGGTGCGCACGATTCGGAGCTCGGTTTGACCGGGGTGCGCACACCTTGGCTGGGTTGCGCACCTTTTGTGCGCTCCAAGGTGCGCACGAAGTCGGAGCTCGGTTTGCCCCGGGTGCGCACCTTCGCCAGGGTGCGCACCTTGATGCGCACGCCTTGGCTGGGCTGCGCACCTTGGTGGGCGCCATGGTGCGCACCTTTCGTGCGCTCCAAGGTGCGCACGAAGTCGGAGCTCGGTTTGCCCCGGGTGCGCACCTTGGTGGGCGCCATGGTGCACTCCGAGGTGCCCAAGATTGGTGCGCACCAAGGAGCGCTCCGAAGTGCGCTCCAAGGTGCGCGCGAAGTCGAAAGTTGGGTTAATTGTCCGGTTTGCCTCGGGTGCGCACCTTGCGTGCACCTTCGCCAGGGTGGGCGCCTTGGTGCGCACACCTTGGCTGGGCTGCGCACCCGGGCGCGCACACCTTGGCACCCGCGTTTCCTTCATTTTAAATTTTTTTTTTTTACAATCTCTTAAGTGGGAAATTCTATAATCTCAACTTTTTTTGCCTTTTCAGGAAACTTTTGAATGGAGCGCATCATTGGTGCGCTCCGAAGTGTGCTCCAAAGCTCTCTCCAGCTGCGTGCACCTGCCCCGGCCGCGCACCCGGCCCCGCCCAGCTTCGCTCACCTGTCCCGGGCGTCTGGTGCGGAACCTTAGAGTAAGAAACATCACCGTGCACCTTGGCCAACGTGCGCGACTCGACCGAGCGCGCACTGGCCGAGGTGCACACCGATTTCACCTGGGTGCGCGCGCAGCACCTCGGGCGCACCGGGGTGCGCGCACAACGCCCGGGTTGCACCGTGGCCTGTGTGCTCGGGGCGCCTCGGGTGCGCGCTCGGTGTCGCCCCCGCGCGCGCGGTAGTGCGGGCAGCGCACCCCGGCCCGGCCCGGCCCCGACGAGAACGCAAACGGGCAAAAGGTTTATTCAAATAGCATTGCGACGCCCGGCGAAAAACTAAAAAAGGGTGCAACACCGGGACTTCCCGGGAGGTCACCCATCCCAGTACTACTCCGGCCCAAGCGCGCTTAACTGCGGAGTTCTGATGGGATCCGGTGCACTAACGCTGGTATGATCGCACCCGTTATGAGCTTGTCGCAGTGTGTACTTAGCAAACCGCGACCCACGTGCGAATCCACCCCGGCCACCCACCCCCGTCGAGGTGCACACCCTCCCTCGCGAAGTGCGCCCCGTTCGCCAAGTGTGAGCCCTGCCCGGGTGCGCGCACCTTGCTAGGGCGTCGGGTGTGCACCCGGCCCGGCCTACGTGCGTGCACCTGGAGGGGGCGTCGTGTGCGTGCAGTGTCCCGTCTGCAACGCGGTGCCCACACACCACCTCGGGCGCAACGACCTGCGCTCACATGTGGGCCGAGTGCACCTTGGTGCATGTTCGGGGCGCCTCGGGTGCACGCTCGATCTTGCCCCGGTGCACCAAGGCGCTCGGTTTGCCCCGGGTGCGCACTTGGTGCAAGGTGGGCACCCAAAATAGGGATCAAGCACCAAAACACAAGTTTCGGGATGCAAAATGGGACCCAAGGACCACAAATGCGTTCCAAGACCCATGATGGGTCCACGAGAACAAAAATGTGTTCCGAGACTTAATAAACAAATATTGGGTTTTAGGAGAAGAAACATGCTCTGATGCCCAAAACGAGAATCGACCCCGAAAAGGCCACAGGCCAAAAGTGGGATGCGAGACAAAAAAAAATGGGACCCGAGGACCAAAATTGGGTTCCCAGGTCGAAGACAGGGCAACCGGACAAGAAACGACCTCTAAGGCTCGAAATGAGTCCCGACGACTAAAACTTGACAAGAAGCACCCATCAGGCACCCAACTCGACACCCATGGGATGCCGACCCACCCGGGCTTCCACCTAGCACACCTTGGCACCCACCCACCCTCGCACCCAACCTCGCACCCAACTTAGCACCTTTGAACCCACATTGGCACTCACCCTGACCCTGGCACCTTGGAACCCACATTGGCACTCACCTTGACCCTGGCACCCACCTTTGCACTCACCTTGGGACCCACCCTGGCTCCCACCTCGGCACCCACCCAGACACCCACCTTGGTTCCTTGGCACCCACCTTGGATCCTTGGCACCCACCTCGACACCCACCTTGGCACGCAACTTGGCTACTTGCCACCCACCTTGGCTCCTTGACGCCCACCCCGACAACCACCCCGTGACCTACCCTGGCTAGGGTTGGTGCACACCCACCCTGGTGCCCACCTTGGCACCCACCCTATGACCCACCTTGGCACGCACCTTAGTACCCACCCCGTTACCCACCCTAGGACCCACCCCGTGACCCACCTTGGCCAGGGTGGGTGCCTTGGTGCGCACAACTTGCCTGGGCTGCACACCAGGGCGGGCTCAAGATGGCACCCGCGTTCCGTTTTTTTCACTATCTTTCAAAACGGAAATTTTAAAATCTCATTTTTTTCTTTTTTTTGCCTTTTCTGGAAATTAGTGAAGGCAGCGCATCAAAGGTGCGCAATGCTGGTGCGAACCCGGGAGCGCTCCGATGTGTGCTCCAAGGTGCGGCGTGCACGAAGTCCGAGCCCGGTTTGCCCCGGGTGCGCACCTCGCGTGCACCTTCGCCGGGGTGAGCACCTTGGCTGGGTTGCGCGCCCTCGTGCGTACCAAGGAGCGCTCTGAAGTGTGCTCCAAGGTGCGGCGTGCACGAAGTCGGAGCCCGGTTTGCCCCGGGTGTGCACCTCGGGTGCGCACCTCGCGTGCACCTTCGCTGCGGTGGGCACCTTGGCTGGGTTGCGCGCCTTGGTGGGCACCATGCAGTGCACGAAGTCGGAGCCCGGTTTGCCCCGGGCGCGCACCTCCGCCAGGGTGGGCACCTTGGTGCGCACAACTTGCCTGGGCTGCGCACCAGGAAGGGCTCAAGATGGCAGCCGCGTTCCGTTTTTTTCACTATCTTTCAGAACGGAAATTTTAAAATATCATTTTTTTTTGCCTTTTCTGGAAATTAGTGAAGGCAGCGCATCAAAGGTGCGCAACGCTGGTGCGAACCTGGGAGCGCTCCGATGTGTGCTCCAAGGTGCGGCGTGCACGAAGTCGGAGCCCGGTTTGCCCCGGGTGCGCCCTGGTGGGCACCATGGTGCGCACCAAGGAGCGCTCCGAAGTGTGCTCCAAGGTGCGGCCTGCACGAAGTCGGAGCCCGGTTTGCCCCGGGTGTGCACCTCGGGTGGGCACCTTGGTGCGCATGCCTTGCCTGGGCTGCGCACCAGGGCGGGCTCAAGATGGCACCCGCGTTCCTTTTTTTTCACTATCTTTCAAAACGGAAATTTTAAAATCTCATTTTTTTTTGCCTTTTTCTGGAAATTAGTGAAGGCAGCGCATCAAAGGTGCGCACCTCTCTGCCCACCACGGTGCGCAACGCCGGTGGGCACCCGGGAGTGCTTCGAAGTGTGCTCCAAGGTGCTGCGTGCACGTTGTCGGAGCCCGGTTTGCCCCGGGTGCGCACCTCGCGTGCACCTTCGTCGGGGTGGGCACCTTGGCTTGGTTTGCCCCGGCTGCGCTCCGAAGCGGGGTTATTGGAGCGCCGCCTCTTTTTTTGTCGGAGCGTTTGGTGGGGTTTCTCGCATTGGCTCTTCCGAGGCCCGGTTGCCACCCTGGCGCGCACGAAGTCGGAAGTAGGGTTAATTGCCCGGGTGCGCACCTTTGCCAGGGTGGCACCTTACCTGGGCTGCGCACCAGGGCGGGCTCAAGATGGCACGCGCGTTCCGTTTTTTTCACTATCTTTCAAAACGAAAATTTTAAAATCTCCTTTTTTTTTTGCCTTTTCTGGAAATTAGTGAAGGCAGCGCATCAAAGGTGCGCACCTCGCTGCCCACCTTGGTGTGCTCTGAGGTGCGCACCCGGGAGCGCTACGAAGTGTGCTCCAAGGTGCGGCGTGCACGTTGTCGGAGCCCGGTTTGCCCCGGGTGCGCACCTCGCCTGCACCTTGGCCGGGGTGGGCACCTTGGCTGGGTTTGCCCAGGGTGCGCTCCGAAGCGGGGTTACTGGAGCGCCCCCTCTTTTTTTGTCAGAGAGTTTGGTGGGGTTTCTCGCATTGGCTCTTCCCAGGCCCGGTTGTTGGGTGCGCTCCCACCCTGGCGCGCGCGAAGTTGGAAGTTGGGTTAATTGCCCGGGCGCGCACCTTCGCCAGGGTGGGCACCTTGGTGCGCAAACCTTGGCTGGGCTGCGCACCAGGGCGGGCTCAAGATGGCACAAGCATTCCCTTTTTCTCACTATCTTTCAAAACGGAAATTTTAAAATCTCGTTTTTTTTTTGCCTTTTATGGAAATTAGTGAAGGCATCGCATCAAAGGTGCGCACCTCGCTGCCCACCTTGGTGTGCTCCGAGGTGCCCACCACGGTGCGCAACGCCGGTGCGAACCCGGGAGCGCCCCGATGTGTGCTCCAAGGTGCGGCGTGCACGAAGTCGGACCCCGGTTTGCCCCGGGTGCGCACCTCGCGTGCACCTTGGTGCGCACACCTTGGCTGGGTTGCGCGGCCTGGTGGGCACCATGGTGCGCACCAAGGAGCGCTCCGAAGTGTGCTCCAAGGTGCGGCGTGCACGAAGTCGGAGCCCGGTTTGCCCCGGGTACGCACCTCGCGTGCACCTTCGCCGGGGTGGGCACCTCGGCTGGGTTGCGCGCCCTGGTGCGCACCAAGGAGCGCTCCGAAGTGTGCTCCAAGGTGCGGCGTGCACGAAGTCGGAGCCCGGTTTGCCCCGGGTGCGCACCTTCGCCGCGGTGCGCACCATGGCGTGCACGAAGTCGGAGCCCGGTTTGCCCCGGGTGCGCACCTCGCGTGCACCTTCGGCGGGGTTGCGCGCCCTGGTGGGCACCATGGTGCGCACCAAGGAGCGCTCCGAAGTGTGCTCCAAGGTGCGGCGTGCACGAAGTCGGAGCCCGGTTTGCCCCGGGTGCGCACCTCGCGTGCACCTTCGGCGGGGTTGCGCGCCCTGGTGGGCACCATGGTGCGCACCAAGGAGCGCTCCGAAGTGTGCTCCAAGGTGCGGCGTGCACGAAGTCGGAGCCCGGTTTGCCCCGGGTGCGCACCTCGTGTGCACCTTCGCCGCGGTGGGCACCATGGCGTGCACGAAGTCGGAGCCCGGTTTGCCCCGGGTGCGCACCTCGCGTGCACCTTCGCCGGGGTGGGCACCTCGGCTGGGTTGCGCGCCCTGGTGCGCACCAAGGAGCGCTCCGAAGTGTGCTCCAAGGTGCGGCGTGCACGAAGTCGGAGCCCGGTTTGCCCCGGGTGCGCACCTCGCGTGCACCTTCGCCAGGGTGGGCACCTCGGTGCGCACACCTTCTCAATGTTTTCTTGCCTTTTCTGGAAATTGGTGAAGGCAGCGCATCAAAGGTGCGCACCTCGGTGTGCTCCGAGGTGCGAACCCGAGAGCGCTCCGAGGTGCCCACGAAGTCGAAAGTCGGGTTAATTGCATTGTTTTCCCCGGGTGCGCTCCGAGGTGCGCAACATCGGCGCGCACCAAGGAGGGCTCCGAAGTGTGCTCCAAGGTGCGCACGATGGCGTGCACCTCTGGTGCGCACGATTCGGAGCTCGGTTTGACCGGGGTGCGCACACCTTGGCTGGGTTGCGCACCTTTTGTGCGCTCCAAGGTGCGCACGAAGTCGGAGCTCGGTTTGCCCCGGGTGCGCACCTTCGCCAGGGTGCGCACCTTGATGCGCACGCCTTGGCTGGGCTGCGCACCTTGGTGGGCGCCATGGTGCGCACCTTTCGTGCGCTCCAAGGTGCGCACGAAGTCGGAGCTCGGTTTGCCCCGGGTGCGCACCTTGGTGGGCGCCATGGTGCACTCCGAGGTGCCCAAGATTGGTGCGCACCAAGGAGCGCTCCGAAGTGCGCTCCAAGGTGCGCGCGAAGTCGAAAGTTGGGTTAATTGTCCGGTTTGCCTCGGGTGCGCACCTTGCGTGCACCTTCGCCAGGGTGGGCGCCTTGGTGCGCACACCTTGGCTGGGCTGCGCACCCGGGCGCGCACACCTTGGCACCCGCGTTTCCTTCATTTTAAATTTTTTTTTTTTACAATCTCTCAAGTGGGAAATTCTATAATCTCAACTTTTTTTGCCTTTTCAGGAAACTTTTGAATGGAGCGCATCATTGGTGCGCTCTGAAGTGTGCTCCAAAGCTCTCTCCAGCTGCGTGCACCTGCCCCGGCCGCGCACCCGGCCTCGCCCAGCTTCGCTCACCTGTCCCGGGCGTCTGGTGCGGAACCTTAGAGTAAGAAACATCACCGTGCACCTTGGCCAACGTGCGCGACTCGACCGAGCGCGCACTGGCCGAGGTGCACACCGATTTCACCTGGGTGCGCGCGCAGCACCTCGGGCGCACCGGGGTGCGCGCACAACGCCCGGGTTGCACCGTGGCCTGTGTGCTCGGGGCGCCTCGGGTGCGCGCTCGGTGTCGCCCCCGCGCGCGCGGTAGTGCGGGCAGCGCACCCCGGCCCGGCCCGGCCCCGACGAGAACGCAAACGGGCAAAAGGTTTATTCAAATAGCATTGCGACGCCCGGCGAAAAACTAAAAAAGGGTGCAACACCGGGACTTCCCGGGAGGTCACCCATCCCAGTACTACTTCGGCCCAAGCGCGCTTAACTGCGGAGTTCTGATGGGATCCGGTGCACTAACGCTGGTATGATCGCACCCGTTATGAGCTTGTCGCAGTGTGTACTTAGCAAACCGCGACCCACGTGCGAATCCACCCCGGCCACCCACCCCCGTCGAGGTGCACACCCTCCCTCGCGAAGTGCGCCCCGTTCGCCAAGTGTGAGCCCTGCCCGGGTGCGCGCACCTTGCTAGGGCGTCGGGTGTGCACCCGGCCCGGCCTACGTGCGTGCACCTGGAGGGGGCGTCGTGTGCGTGCAGTGTCCCGTCTGCAACGCGGTGCCCACACACCACCTCGGGCGCAACGACCTGCGCTCACATGTGGGCCGAGTGCACCTTGGTGCATGTTCGGGGCGCCTCGGGTGCACGCTCGATCTTGCCCCGGTGCACCAAGGCGCTCGGTTTGCCCCGGGTGCGCACTTGGTGCAAGGTGGGCACCCAAAATAGGGATCAAGCACCAAAACACAAGTTTCGGGATGCAAAATGGGACCCAAGGACCACAAATGCATTCCAAGACCCATGATGGGTCCACGAGAACAAAAATGTGTTCTGAGACTTAATAAACAAATATTGGGTTTTAGGAGAAGAAACATGCTCTGATGCCCAAAACGAGAATCGACCCCGAAAAGGCCACAGGCCAAAAGTGGGATGCGAGACAAAAAAAAATGGGACCCGAGGACCAAAATTGGGTTCCCAGGTCGAAGACAGGGCAACCGGACAAGAAATGACCTCTAAGGCTCGAAATGAGTCCCGACGACTAAAACTTGACAAGAAGCACCCATCAGGCACCCAACTCGACACCCATGGGATGCCGACCCACCCGGGCTTCCACCTAGCACACCTTGGCACCCACCCACCCTCGCACCCAACCTCGCACCCAACTTAGCACCTTTGAACCCACATTGGCACTCACCCTGACCCTGGCACCTTGGAACCCACATTGGCACTCACCTTGACCCTGGCACCCACCTTTGCACTCACCTTGGGACCCACCCTGGCTCCCACCTCGGCACCCACCCAGACACCCACCTTGGTTCCTTGGCACCCACCTTGGATCCTTGGCACCCACCCCGACACCCACCTTGGCACGCAACTTGGCTACTTGCCACCCACCTTGGCTCCTTGACGCCCACCCCGACAACCACCCCGTGACCTACCCTGGCTAGGGTTGGTGCACACCCACCCTGGTGCCCACCTTGGCACCCACCCTATGACCCACCTTGGCACGCACCTTAGTACCCACCCCGTTACCCACCCTAGGACCCACCCCGTGACCCACCTTGGCCAGGGTGGGTGCCTTGGTGCGCACAACTTGCCTGGGCTGCACACCAGGGCGGGCTCAAGATGGCACCCGCGTTCCGTTTTTTTCACTATCTTTCAAAACGGAAATTTTAAAATCTCATTTTTTTCTTTTTTTTGCCTTTTCTGGAAATTAGTGAAGGCAGCGCATCAAAGGTGCGCAATGCTGGTGCGAACCCGGGAGCGCTCCGATGTGTGCTCCAAGGTGCGGCGTGCACGAAGTCCGAGCCCGGTTTGCCCCGGGTGCGCACCTCGCGTGCACCTTCGCCAGGGTGAGCACCTTGGCTGGGTTGCGCGCCCTGGTGCGTACCAAGGAGCGCTCTGAAGTGTGCTCCAAGGTGCGGCGTGCACGAAGTCGGAGCCCGGTTTGCCCCGGGTGTGCACCTCGGGTGCGCACCTCGCGTGCACCTTCGCTGCGGTGGGCACCTTGGCTGGGTTGCGCGCCTTGGCTGGGTTGCGCGCCTTGGTGGGCACCATGCAGTGCACGAAGTCGGAGCCCGGTTTGCCCCGGGCGCGCACCTCCGCCAGGGTGGGCACCTTGGTGCGCACAACTTGCCTGGGCTGCGCACCAGGAAGGGCTCAAGATGGCACCCGCGTTCCGTTTTTTTCACTATCTTTCAGAACGGAAATTTTAAAATATCGTTTTTTTTTGCCTTTTCTGGAAATTAGTGAAGGCAGCGCATCAAAGGTGCGCAACGCTGGTGCGAACCTGGGAGCGCTCCGATGTGTGCTCCAAGGTGCGGCGTGCACGAAGTCGGAGCCCGGTTTGCCCCGGGTGCGCCCTGGTGGGCACCATGGTGCGCACCAAGGAGCGCTCCGAAGTGTGCTCCAAGGTGCGGCCTGCACGAAGTCGGAGCCCGGTTTGCCCCGGGTGTGCACCTCGGGTGGGCACCTTGGTGCGCATGCCTTGCCTGGGCTGCGCACCAGGGCGGGCTCAAGATGGCACCCGCGTTCCTTTTTTTTCACTATCTTTCAAAACGGAAATTTTAAAATCTCATTTTTTTTTGCCTTTTTCTGGAAATTAGTGAAGGCAGCGCATCAAAGGTGCGCACCTCGCTGCCCACCACGGTGCGCAACGCCGGTGGGCACCCGGGAGTGCTTCGAAGTGTGCTCCAAGGTGCTGCGTGCACGTTGTCGGAGCCCGGTTTGCCCCGGGTGCGCACCTCGCGTGCACCTTCGTCGGGGTGGGCACCTTGGCTTGGTTTGCCCCGGCTGCGCTCCGAAGCGGGGTTATTGGAGCGCCGCCTCTTTTTTTGTCGGAGCGTTTGGTGGGGTTTCTCGCATTGGCTCTTCCGAGGCCCGGTTGCCACCCTGGCGCGCACGAAGTCGGAAGTAGGGTTAATTGCCCGGGTGCGCACCTTTGCCAGGGTGGCACCTTACCTGGGCTGCGCACCAGGGCGGGCTCAAGATGGCACGCGCGTTCCGTTTTTTTCACTATCTTTCAAAACGGAAATTTTAAAATCTCCTTTTTTTTTTGCCTTTTCTGGAAATTAGTGAAGGCAGCGCATCAAAGGTGCGCACCTCGCTGCCCACCTTGGTGTGCTCTGAGGTGCGCACCCGGGAGCGCTACGAAGTGTGCTCCAAGGTGCGGCGTGCACGTTGTCGGAGCCCGGTTTGCCCCGGGTGCGCACCTCGCCTGCACCTTGGCCGGGGTGGGCACCTTGGCTGGGTTTGCCCAGGGTGCGCTCCGAAGCGGGGTTACTGGAGCGCCCCCTCTTTTTTTGTCAGAGAGTTTGGTGGGGTTTCTCGCATTGGCTCTTCCCAGGCCCGGTTGTTGGGTGCGCTCCCACCCTGGCGCGCGCGAAGTTGGAAGTTGGGTTAATTGCCCGGGCGCGCACCTTCGCCAGGGTGGGCACCTTGGTGCGCAAACCTTGGCTGGGCTGCGCACCAGGGCGGGCTCAAGATGGCACCAGCATTCCCTTTTTCTCACTATCTTTCAAAACGGAAATTTTAAAATCTCGTTTTTTTTTTGCCTTTTATGGAAATTAGTGAAGGCATCGCATCAAAGGTGCGCACCTCGCTGCCCACCTTGGTGTGCTCCGAGGTGCCCACCACGGTGCGCAACGCCGGTGCGAACCCGGGAGCGCCCCGATGTGTGCTCCAAGGTGCGGCGTGCACGAAGTCGGACCCCGGTTTGCCCCGGGTGCGCACCTCGCGTGCACCTTGGTGCGCACACCTTGGCTGGGTTGCGCGGCCTGGTGGGCACCATGGTGCGCACCAAGGAGCGCTCCGAAGTGTGCTCCAAGGTGCGGCGTGCACGAAGTCGGAGCCCGGTTTGCCCCGGGTGCGCACCTTCGCCGCGGTGGGCACCATGGCGTGCACGAAGTCGGAGCCCGGTTTGCCCCGGGTGCGCACCTCGCGTGCACCTTCGCCGGGGTGGGCACCTCGGCTGGGTTGCGCGCCCTGGTGCGCACCAAGGAGCGCTCTGAAGTGTGCTCCAAGGTGCGGCGTGCACGAAGTCGGAGCCCGGTTTGCCCCGGGTGTGCACCTCGCGTGCACCTTCGCTGCGGTGGGCACCTTGGCTGGGTTGCGCGCCTTGGTGGGCACCATGCAGTGCACGAAGTCGGAGCCCGGTTTGCCCCGGGCGCGCACCTCCGCCAGGGTGGGCACCTTGGTGCGCACAACTTGCCTGGGCTGCGCACCAGGAAGGGCTCAAGATGGCACCCGCGTTCCGTTTTTTTCACTATCTTTCAGAACGGAAATTTTAAAATATCGTTTTTTTTTGCCTTTTCTGGAAATTAGTGAAGGCAGCGCATCAAAGGTGCGCAACGCTGGTGCGAACCTGGGAGCGCTCCGATGTGTGTTCCAAGGTGCGGCGTGCACGAAGTCGGACCCCGGTTTGCCCCGGGTGCGCACCTCGCGTGCACCTTGGTGCGCACACCTTGGCTGGGTTGCGCGCCCTGGTGGGCACCATGGTGCGCACCAAGGAGCGCTCCGAAGTGTGCTCCAAGGTGCGGCGTGCACGAAGTCGGAGCCCGGTTTGCCCCGGGTGCGCACCTCGCGTGCACCTTCGCCGCGGTGGGCACCATGGCGTGCACGAAGTCGGAGCCCGGTTTGCCCCGGGTGCGCACCTCGCGTGCACCTTCGCCGGGGTGGGCACCTTGGTGTGCAGACCTTGGCTGGGTTGCGCGCCCTGGTGGGCACCATGGTGCGCACCAAGGAGCGCTCCGAAGTGTGCTCCAAGGTGCGGCCTGCACGAAGTCGGAGCCCGGTTTGCCCCGGGTGTGCACCTCGGGTGGGCACCTTGGTGCGCATGCCTTGCCTGGGCTGCGCACCAGGGCGGGCTCAAGATGGCACCCGCGTTCCTTTTTTTTCACTATCTTTCAAAACGGAAATTTTAAAATCTCATTTTTTTTTGCCTTTTTCTGGAAATTAGTGAAGGCAGCGCATCAAAGGTGCGCACCTCGCTGCCCACCACGGTGCGCAACGCCGGTGGGCACCCGGGAGTGCTTCGAAGTGTGCTCCAAGGTGCTGCGTGCACGTTGTCGGAGCCCGGTTTGCCCCGGGTGCGCACCTCGCGTGCACCTTCGTCGGGGTGGGCACCTTGGCTGGGTTTGCCCCGGCTGCGCTCCGAAGCGGGGTTATTGGAGCGCCGCCTCTTTTTTTGTCGGAGCGTTTGGTGGGGTTTCTCGCATTGGCTCTTCCGAGGCCCGGTTGCCACCCTGGCGCGCACGAAGTCGGAAGTAGGGTTAATTGCCCGGGTGCGCACCTTTGCCAGGGTGGGCACCTTACCTGGGCTGCGCACCAGGGCGGGCTCAAGATGGCACGCGCGTTCCGTTTTTTTCACTATCTTTCAAAACGGAAATTTTAAAATCTCCTTTTTTTTTTGCCTTTTCTGGAAATTAGTGAAGGCAGCGCATCAAAGGTGCGCACCTCGCTGCCCACCTTGGTGTGCTCTGAGGTGCGCACCCGGGAGCGCTACGAAGTGTGCTCCAAGGTGCGGCGTGCACGTTGTCGGAGCCCGGTTTGCCCCGGGTGCGCACCTCGCCTGCACCTTGGCCGGGGTGGGCACCTTGGTTGGGTTTGCCCAGGGTGCGCTCCGAAGCGGGGTTACTGGAGCGCCCCCTCTTTTTTTGTCAGAGCGTTTGGTGGGGTTTCTCGCATTGGCTCTTCCCAGGCCCGGTTGTTGGGTGCGCTCCCACCCTGGCGCGCGCGAAGTTGGAAGTTGGGTTAATTGCCCGGGCGCGCACCTTCGCCAGGGTGGGCACCTTGGTGCGCACACCTTGGCTGGGCTGCGCACCAGGGCGGGCTCAAGATGGCACCAGCATTCCCTTTTTCTCACTATCTTTCAAAACGGAAATTTTAAAATCTCGTTTTTTTTTTGCCTTTTATGGAAATTAGTGAAGGCATCGCATCAAAGGTGCGCACCTCGCTGCCCACCTTGGTGTGCTCCGAGGTGCCCACCACGGTGCGCAACGCCGGTGCGAACCCGGGAGCGCCCCGATGTGTGCTCCAAGGTGCGGCGTGCACGAAGTCGGACCCCGGTTTGCCCCGGGTGCGCACCTCGCGTGCACCTTGGTGCGCACACCTTGGCTGGGTTGCGCGGCCTGGTGGGCACCATGGTGCGCACCAAGGAGCGCTCCGAAGTGTGCTCCAAGGTGCGGCGTGCACGAAGTCGGAGCCCGGTTTGCCCCGGGTACGCACCTCGCGTGCACCTTCACCGGGGTGGGCACCTCGGCTGGGTTGCGCGCCCTGGTGCGCACCAAGGAGCGCTCCGAAGTGTGCTCCAAGGTGCGGCGTGCACGAAGTCGGAGCCCGGTTTGCCCCGGGTGCGCACCTTCGCCGCGGTGCGCACCATGGCGTGCACGAAGTCGGAGCCCGGTTTGCCCCGGGTGCGCACCTCGCGTGCACCTTCGGCGGGGTTGCGCGCCCTGGTGGGCACCATGGTGCGCACCAAGGAGCGCTCCGAAGTGTGCTCCAAGGTGCGGCGTGCACGAAGTCGGAGCTCGGTTTGCCCCGGGTGCGCACCTCGCGTGCACCTTCGGCAGGGTTGCGCGCCCTGGTGGGCACCATGGTGCGCACCAAGGAGCGCTCCGAAGTGTGCTCCAAGGTGCGGCGTGCACGAAGTCGGAGCCCGGTTTGCCCCGGGTGCGCACCTCGCGTGCACCTTCGCCGCGGTGGGCACCATGGCGTGCACGAAGTCGGAGCCCGGTTTGCCCCGGGTGCGCACCTCGCGTGCACCTTCGCCGGGGTGGGCACCTCGGCTGGGTTGCGCGCCCTGGTGCGCACCAAGGAGCGCTCCGAAGTGTGCTCCAAGGTGCGGCGTGCACGAAGTCGGAGCCCGGTTTGCCCCGGGTGCGCACCTCGCGTGCACCTTCGCCAGGGTGGGCACCTCGGTGCGCACACCTTCTCAATGTTTTCTTGCCTTTTCTGGAAATTGGTGAAGGCAGCGCATCAAAGGTGCGCACCTCGGTGTGCTCCGAGGTGCGAACCCGAGAGCGCTCCGAGGTGCCCACGAAGTCGAAAGTCGGGTTAATTGCATTGTTTTGCCCAGGTGCGCTCTGAGGTGCGCAACATCGGTGCGCACCAAGGAGGGCTCCGAAGTGTGCTCCAAGGTGCGCACGATGGCGTGCACCTCTGGTGCGCACGATTCGGAGCTCGGTTTGCCCGGGGTGCGCACACCTTGGCTGGGTTGCGCACCTTTTGTGCGCTCCAAGGTGCGCACGAAGTCGGAGCTCGGTTTGCCCCGGGTGCGCACCTTCGCCAGGGTGCGCACCTTGATGCGCACGCCTTGGCTGGGCTGCGCACCTTGGTGGGCGCCATGGTGCGCACCTTTCGTGCGCTCCAAGGTGCGCACGAAGTCGGAGCTCGGTTTGCCCCGGGTGCGCACCTTGGTGGGCGCCATGGTGCACTCCGAGGTGCCCAAGATTGGTGCGCACCAAGGAGCGCTCCGAAGTGCGCTCCAAGGTGCGCAGGTGCGCGCGAAGTCGAAAGTTGGGTTAATTGTCCGGTTTGCCTCGGGTGCGCACCTTGCGTGCACCTTCGCCAGGGTGGGCGCCTTGGTGCGCACACCTTGGCTGGGCTGCGCACCCGGGCGCGCACACCTTGGCACCCGCGTTTCCTTCATTTTAAATTTTTTTTTTTTACAATCTCTCAAGTGGGAAATTCTATAATCTCAACTTTTTTTGCCTTTTCAGGAAACTTTTGAATGGAGCGCATCATTGGTGCGCTCCGAAGTGTGCTCCAAAGCTCTCTCCAGCTGCGTGCACCTGCCCCGGCCGCGCACCCGGCCCCGCCCAGCTTCGCTCACCTGTCCCGGGCGTCTGGTGCGGAACCTTAGAGTAAGAAACATCACCGTGCACCTTGGCCAACGTGCGCGACTCGACCGAGCGCGCACTGGCCGAGGTGCACACCGATTTCACCTGGGTGCGCGCGCAGCACCTCGGGCGCACCGGGGTGCGCGCACAACGCCCGGGTTGCACCGTGGCCTGTGTGCTCGGGGCGCCTCGGGTGCGCACTCGGTGTCGCCCCCGCGCGCGCGGTAGTGCGGGCAGCGCACCCCGGCCCGGCCCGGCCCCGACGAGAACGCAAACGGGCAAAAGGTTTATTCAAATAGCATTGCGACGCCCGGCGAAAAACTAAAAAAGGGTGCAACACCGAGACTTCCCGGGAGGTCACCCATCCCAGTACTACTCCGGCCCAAGCGCGCTTAACTGCGGAGTTCTGATGGGATCCGGTGCACTAACGCTGGTATGATCGCACCCGTTATGAGCTTGTCGCAGTGTGTACTTAGCAAACCGCGACCCACGTGCGAATCCACCCCGGCCACCCACCCCCGTCGAGGTGCACACCCTCCCTCGCGAAGTGCGCCCCGTTCGCCAAGTGTGAGCCCTGCCCGGGTGCGCGCACCTTGCTAGGGCGTCGGGTGTGCACCCGGCCCGGCCTACGTGCGTGCACCTGGAGGGGGCGTCGTGTGCGTGCAGTGTCCCGTCTGCAACGCGGTGCCCACACACCACCTCGGGCGCAACGACCTGCGCTCACATGTGGGCCGAGTGCACCTTGGTGCATGTTCGGGGCGCCTCGGGTGCACGCTCGATCTTGCCCCGGTGCACCAAGGCGCTCGGTTTGCCCCGGGTGCGCACTTGGTGCAAGGTGGGCACCCAAAATAGGGATCAAGCACCAAAACACAAGTTTCGGGATGCAAAATGGGACCCAAGGACCACAAATGCGTTCCAAGACCCATGATGGGTCCACGAGAACAAAAATGTGTTCCGAGACTTAATAAACAAATATTGGGTTTTAGGAGAAGAAACATGCTCTGATGCCCAAAACGAGAATCGACCCCGAAAAGGCCACAGGCCAAAAGTGGGATGCGAGACAAAAAAAAATGGGACCCGAGGACCAAAATTGGGTTCCCAGGTCGAAGACAGGGCAACCGGACAAGAAACGACCTCTAAGGCTCGAAATGAGTCCCGACGACTAAAACTTGACAAGAAGCACCCATCAGGCACCCAACTCGACACCCATGGGATGCCGACCCACCCGGGCTTCCACCTAGCACACCTTGGCACCCACCCACCCTCGCACCCAACCTCGCACCCAACTTAGCACCTTTGAACCCACATTGGCACTCACCCTGACCCTGGCACCTTGGAACCCACATTGGCACTCACCTTGACCCTGGCACCCACCTTTGCACTCACCTTGGGACCCACCCTGGCTCCCACCTCGGCACCCACCCAGACACCCACCTTGGTTCCTTGGCACCCACCTTGGATCCTTGGCACCCACCCCGACACCCACCTTGGCACGCAACTTGGCTACTTGCCACCCACCTTGGCTCCTTGACGCCCACCCCGACAACCACCCCGTGACCTACCCTGGCTAGGGTTGGTGCACACCCACCCTGGTGCCCACCTTGGCACCCACCCTATGACCCACCTTGGCACGCACCTTAGTACCCACCCCGTTACCCACCCTAGGACCCACCCCGTGACCCACCTTGGCCAGGGTGGGTGCACCCACCCTGGTGCCCACCTTGGCACCCACCCATCCTAGCACCCAGCCTGTGACCGGGCTTGGAACCCAACCTTGCACCCGCACCCGTCTTGGCCAGTGTGGGTGCGCACCCATCCTGGCACCCACGTTGTGACACACCCTTTAACCCACGCACCCTAGCACCCACGTTGGCACCCACCTTGGAACCCAACCTAGCAACTTGGCACCCACCCCGTGACCCACCTTGGCATCCACCATAGCAGTCGCCGACTTGGCACCCACCTCGGCACCCACCTTGACACTTGTGGACCCACCTTGCCACTCACCCTAGCATCGACCCATCCTAGCACCCACCCTGGCACCTTTGCACCCTAGCACTCACCCATCCTAGCACCTAACCTGTGACCCACCTTGACACTCACCCTCGCACCCACCTTGGAACCCAACCTAGCACCCACCCACCCTGACACCAACCCTAGCACCTACCCACCCTTGCACCCACCCTGTGACCCATCTTGGCACCCACCCATCCTACCACTCAACCTATCACCCACCTTCTCACCCACCTTGGCATCCACCTTAGCACCCACCCACACTGGCACCTTGGCACCCACCTCGGGCAAGGTGGGTGCACACCCACCCTGGCACCCAATTTAGAACCCACCGAGCATGTTACCCACCTTGGCACCCACATTGCAGCCCACCCTAGTACCCACCCTATGACCCACATTGGCATCCACACCCTAGCACCCAGGCACCTCGACACCCGCCTTGACACCCACCCTAGCACTGAACCTGTGACCCACCTTGGAACTCACCCTAGAACCCACCCACCCTGTGAACCACCTTGGCATCCACCTTAGCACCCACCCACCTTGGCACCCACTCTAGCACTCACCCATCCTAACACCCAACTTGTTACCCACCTTGGCACCCGCCCTCGCGTCCACCTTGAAACCCACCCTAGCACCCACCCACGCAGGAGCCCACCTTGGCACCCAACCTAACACCCACGCATCCTGGCACCCAACTTGTGACCCACCTTGGAACCCACCCTAGTACCCACCTTTGAACCCACTATATCACCAACCCACCTTGGCACCCACCCTATGACCCTCTTTGGAATCCACCCTAGCACGCACCCACCCTGGCACCCACCATGGAGCGCACCCTAGCACCCACCCACCTCGGCACGCACCTCAACACCCACCTTGGTGTGCGCACTGCGCCAACCTCTCAAAGACCCTATGTGGTGCGCTCCAAAGTGTACACCTTTGGTGCGCTCCAAGGTGCGCACCTTTGGTGCACACCGAGGTGCACACCAAAGTGTGCACCGAGGTGAGCACCAAAGTGCACTCCAGGGTGCACACCAAGGCGTGCACCTTTGGTGCGGTCAATGCAAACGAATTCGGAAGTTGGGGTCGATGTCCTAATCGCTGCTGCAGACTACACGTATGAGAATCGGACAAATAGCTTTATATAGGGGAGGTGTTGCGTTTGATGGGTCGACTCCCCTGGTTGTGTGCACTGCACCAACTTCAAAGACCCTGTCTTGTTTAAGAAGTCAAAAGTTGGGGTGGATGTCCTAATCATTGCTGCAGTCTACGCATGTATGAGAATCAGACAAATAGCTTATATAGGGGAGGTGTTGCATTCGGTGGGTTGACTCCCCTGGTTGTGCGCACTGCGCCAACCTCAAAGACCCCGCATAGCAGAAGAAGTCGGAAGTCGGATTTTGGTGAGCACCAAGGCGTGCACCTTTGGTGTGGGAATCGGACAAATAGCTTATATAGGGGAGGTGTATGCTTCGATGGGTCGACTCCCTGGGTTGAGCGCACCGCGCCAACCTCAAAGACCCTACAGTATGGATGAAGTCGGAAGTTGGGTCCGATGACCGATTCGATACGTAGGCATATTGGCGAGGTCTGAATTTGTGTCCGATGACCTGCCATGCGCAGGAAGGCGGAATTTGGGTCCGATGACCGAGTTGATGGCGTGCCATGCGCAGAAAGGCGGAATTTGGGTCCGATGACCGAGTTGATGTTGATGGCCCGCCATGCACAGGAAGGCGGAATTTGGGTCCGATGACCGATTTGAAGGCGTGCCATACGCAAAAAGGCGGAGTTTGGGTCCGATGACCGAGTTGATATTGATGGCCCGCCATGCACAGGAAGGCGGAATTTGGGTCCGATGACCTGACATACGCATGGAGTCCGACTCGGGGGCCGATGTTCGATTCGATGACTTGCATTGTGGGTAAAGTCGGAAGTTGTGGTCTTTGACCCGATTCGATGACCAGACTTTGGCTGCTTGAGAATCGGACAAATAACTTATATAGGGGAGGTAGTGTTCTCGAGCATCCTCCCCCCGTGCCCGTTTATGTCGATTGATGCTGGTGCTCGACTGGTTGGAGCGCTCGGATGCAAAAATCTTGCACCAGGATTTATCGATTGTGATGGACACGGCAAGTCTCCTGATTGCTATGCAGGAGCTCATCGTGAATCTCTATGCGGCCTTGGTATGGACTCGACCTGCGGAATGGTTCGGCAATGGTAGTCGCTCCAACACGTCCTTGCAATGGCCACAGAGGTGATTCGACTAGAGCTCCAGTCTAGCTTTTGGGTTGCTTGGCGGACTGGTATAGCCGCGATCGAGTTCCGGCCATGAACGTTTTAGATAGCTCTTGGGCTTTCTGGGACGGAAGTCGGAAGTTTGGGCTGTTGTCCGATTTGATGACCATTCTTCGGATGTGTGAGAATCGGACAAATAACTTATATAGGGGACTGTGTTGTCTCACGCAGCCCCCTCCGTGCCCCTCTATCTCGACCGATGTTGGTGCTTGAAAGGGTTGGGATCGCTCGGATTTATAAACGTGCACCACCATTTGTCGAGTGTGAGGGACGCGGCAGGTCTCCTAAATGCTATGCGGGCGCTCTCTGAGAATCTCTATCCGGCCTCGACACAGACTAGTCTTGCTGAATGGTTTGGCACTGGTAGTCGATCCAACACGTCGTTGTTGTGGCCGCCTAGGCGATTCGATTCGAGCCCCCGTCTAGCTTTTGGGTTGCTTGGCGGATTTTGCCCTATCCGCAAGTGAGCTCGGTCCCTAAACGTTCGAGAAACCCGATTGCTATGCGCCGACTCTCTTTCTTGCGAGCCTCCATCTAGCTTTTGGGTCTATACGGAACGGAAGTCGGAATCTGGGACCGTTGTTTGATTCGACGAGGCAGACTACGGTTGTGCGAGAATCGGACAAATAACTTATATAGGGGAGGTGTTGACTGGAGCATTCTCCCCCGTGCCCCTCTAACTCGACCAATGCTGGCGCTCGAACGGTGGTAGCGCTCGGATTTTCATTGAGCGCCAGCATTGGTCGATTTAGAGGGGCATGCGAGATTCCCGAATGCTATGCGAGGGCTCTAACGGAAATGTCTATTGGTTTCGGTATGGATGCAATTGCGAGTGGTTCGGCAAAGGTAGTCGTTCCGATGCGTCCATGTCGTGGCCAAATCGATAATTCGATTTGAGCCCTCGTATAGCATTTGGGTCTCTCGATGTGATTCCGCATTCCAGTCCCTTTGGGCACTGCTTGAGCCGCATCCCAGGGGGTTCCCTTCCCAATAATCTGCCTCGCAACCCGATTGCTATGCGGTGAGGCTCCTCGGCCGCCTCGGAACTATCTGTGTATCAGACGCATCGCGGGATAAGGGGTTGGCAACGGTAGTCGCCCCAAGCGCGTCCGATGCTTGGACCATTCCGAGGCGGCCCTGAAGCCTCTTCCGTCTAGCCGTTGGGTCCTTCTCGCCGCATCCCTCGCCTCGCACCCCGATTGCTATGCGGTGAGGCTCCTCGGCCGCCTCGGAACTATCTGTGTATCGGACGCGTCGCGGGATAAGGGGTTGTCACTGGTAGTCGCCCCAAGCGCGTCCGATGCTTGGACCATTCCGAGGCGGCCCTGAAGCCTCTTCCGTCTAGCCGTTGGGTCCTTCTCGCCGCATCCCTCGCCTCGCACCCCGATTGCTATGCGGTGAGGCTCCTCGGCCGCCTCGGAACTATCTGTGTATCGGACGCGTCGCGGGATAAGGGGTTGTCATTGGTAGTCGCCCCAAGCGCGTCCGATGCTTGGACCATTCCGAGGCGGCCCTGAAGCCTCTTCCGTCTAGCCGTTGGGTCCTTCTCGCCGCATCCCTCGCCTCGCACCCCGATTGCTATGCGGTGAGGCTCCTCGGCCGCCTCGGAACTATCTGTGTATCGGACGCGTCGCGGGATAAGGGGTTGTCACTGGTAGTCGCCCCAAGCGCGTCCGATGCTTGGACCATTCTGAGGCGGCCCTGAAGCCTCTTCCGTCTAGCCGTTGGGTCCTTCTCGCCGCATCCCTCGCCTCGCACCCCGATTGCTATGCGGTGAGGCTCCTCGGCCGCCTCGGAACTATCTGTGTATCGGACGCGTCGCGGGATAAGGGGTTGTCACTGGTAGTCGCCCCAAGCGCGTTCGATGCTTGGACCATTCCGAGGCGGCCCTGAAGCCTCTTCCGTCTAGCCGTTGGGTCCTTCTCGCCGCATCCCTCGCCTCGCACCCCGATTGCTATGCGGTGAGGCTCCTCGGCCGCTTTGGAACTATCTGTGTATCGGACGCGTCGCGGGATAAGGGGTTGTCACTGGTAGTCGCCCCAAGCGCGTCCGATGCTTGGACCATTCCGAGGCGGACCCGAAGCCTCTTCCGTCTAGCCGTTGGGTCCTTCTCGCCGCATCCTTCGCCTCGCACCCCGATTGCTATGCGGTGAGGCTCCTCGGCCGCCTCGGAACTATCTGTGTATCGGACGCGTCGCGGGATAAGGGGTTGTCACTGGTAGTCGCCCCAAGCGCGTCCGATGCTTGGACCATTCCGAGGTGGCCCCGAAGCCTCTTCCGTCTAGCCGTTGGGTCCTTCTCGCCGCATCCCTCGCCTCGCACCCCGATTGCTATGCGGTGAGGCTCCTCGGCCGCCTCGGAACTATCTGTGTATCGGACGCGTCGCGGGATAAGGGGTTGTCACTGGTAGTCGCCCCAAGCGCGTTCGATGCTTGGACCATTCCGAGGCGGCCCTGAAGCCTCTTCCGTCTAGCCGTTGGGTCCTTCTCGCCGCATCCCTCGCCTCGCACCCCGATTGCTATGCGGTGAGGCTCCTCGGCCGCTTTGGAACTATCTGTGTATCGGACGCGTCGCGGGATAAGGGGTTGTCACTGGTAGTCGCCCCAAGCGCGTCCGATGCTTGGACCATTCCGAGGCGGACCCGAAGCCTCTTCCGTCTAGCCGTTGGGTCCTTCTCGCCGCATCCTTCGCCTCGCACCCCGATTGCTATGCGGTGAGGCTCCTCGGCCGCCTCGGAACTATCTGTGTATCGGACGCGTCGCGGGATAAGGGGTTGTCACTGGTAGTCGCCCCAAGCGCGTCCGATGCTTGGACCATTCCGAGGCGGACCCGAAGCCTCTTCCGTCTAGCCGTTGGGTCCTTCTCGCCGCATCCCTCGCCTCGCACCCCGATTGCTATGCGGTGAGGCTCCTCGGCCGCCTTGGAACTATCTGTGTATCGGACGCGTCGCGGGATAGGGGGTTGTCACTGGTAGTCGCCCCAAGCGCGTCCGATGCTTGGACCATTCCGAGGCGGACCCGAAGCCTCTTCCGTCTAGCCGTTGGGTCCTTCTCGCCGCATCCCTCGCCTCGCACCCCGATTGCTATGCGGTGAGGCTCCTCGGCCGCCTTGGAACTATCTATGTATCGGACGCGTCGCGGGATAAGGGGTTGTCACTGGTAGTCGCCCCAAGCGCGTCCGATGCTTGGACCATTCCGAGGCGGACCCGAAGCCTCTTCCGTCTAGCCGTTGGGTCCTTCTCGCCGCATCCCTCGCCTCGCACCCCGATTGCTATGCGGTGAGGCTCCTCGGCCGCCTTGGAACTATCTGTGTATCGGACGCGTCGCGGGATAAGGGGTTGTCACTGGTAGTCGCCCCAAGCGCGTCCGATGCTTGGACCATTCCGAGGCGGCCCCGAAGCCTCTTCCGTCTAGCCGTTGGGTCCTTCTCGCCGCATCCCTCGCCTCGCACCCCGATTGCTATGCGGTGAGGCTCCTCGGCCGCCTTGGAACTATCTGTGTATCGGACGCGTCGCGGGATAAGGGGTTGTCACTGGTAGTCGCCCCAAGCGCGTCCGATGCTTGGACCATTCCGAGGCGGCCCCGAAGCCTCTTCCGTGTAGCCGTTGGGTCCTTCTCGCCGCATCCCTCGCCTCGCACCCCGATTGCTATGCGGTGAGGCTCCTCGGCCGCCTTGGAACTATCTGTGTATCGGACGCGTCGCGGGATAAGGGGTTGTCACTGGTAGTCGCCCCAAGCGCGTCCGATGCTTGGACCATTCCGAGGCGGACCCGAAGCCTCTTCCGTCTAGCCGTTGGGTCCTTCTCGCCGCATCCTTCGCCTCGCACCCCGATTGCTATGCGGTGAGGCTCCTCGACCGCCTCGGAACTATCTGTGTATTGGACGCGTCGCGGGATAAGGGGTTGTCACTGGTAGTCGCCCCAAGCGCGTCCGATGCTTGGACCATTCCGAGGCGGCCCCGAAGCCTCTTCCGTGTAGCCGTTGGGTCCTTCTCGCCGCATCCCTCGCCTCGCACCCCGATTGCTATGCGGTGAGGCTCCTCGGCCGCCTTGGAACTATCTGTGTATCGGACGCGTCGCGGGATAAGGGGTTGTCACTGGTAGTCGCCCCAAGCGCGTCCGATGCTTGGACCATTCCGAGGCGGACCTGAAGCCTCTTCCCTCTAGCCGTTGGGGCTTTCTCGCCGCATCCCTCGCCTCGCACCCTGATTGCTATGCTGTGAGGCTCCTCGGCCGCCTTGGAACTATCTGTGTATCGGACGCATCGCGGGATAAGGGGTTGGCAGTGGTAGTCGCCCCAAGCGCATCCGATGCTTGGACCATTCCGAGGCGGCCCTGCAGCCTCTTCCGTCTAGCCGTTGGGGCCATCTCGCCGCATCCCCCACCTCGCACCACGATTGCTATGCGGTGAGGCTCCTTGGCCGCCTCGGAACTATCTGTGTATCGGACGCATCGCGGGATAAGGGGTTGTCACTGGTAGTCGCCCCAAGCGCGTCCGATGCTTGGACCATTCCGAGGCGGCCCCGAAGCCTCTTCCGTGTAGCCGTTGGGTCCTTCTCGCCGCATCCCTCGCCTCGCACCCCGATTGCTATGCGGTGAGGCTCCTCGGCCGCCTTGGAACTATCTGTGTATCGGACGCGTCGCGGGATAAGGGGTTGTCACTGGTAGTCGCCCCAAGCGCGTCCGATGCTTGGACCATTCCGAGGCGGACCTGAAGCCTCTTCCCTCTAGCCGTTGGGGCTTTCTCGCCGCATCCCTCGCCTCGCACCCTGATTGCTATGCTGTGAGGCTCCTCGGCCGCCTTGGAACTATCTGTGTATCGGACGCATCGCGGGATAAGGGGTTGGCAGTGGTAGTCGCCCCAAGCGCATCCGATGCTTGGACCATTCCGAGGCGGCCCTGCAGCCTCTTCCGTCTAGCCGTTGGGGCCATCTCGCCGCATCCCCCACCTCGCACCACGATTGCTATGCGGTGAGGCTCCTTGGCCGCCTCGGAACTATCTGTGTATCGGACGCATCGCGGGATAAGGGGTTGTCACTGGTAGTCGCCCCAAGCGCGTCCGATGCTTGGACTATTCCGAGGCGGCCCTGCAGCCTCTTCCGTCTAGCCGTTGGGGCCATCTCGCCGCATCCCCCACCTCCTCGGCCGCCTCGGAACTATCTGTGTATCGGACGCATCGCGGGATAAGGGGTTGGCAGTGGTAGTCGCCCCAAGCGCGTCCGATGCTTGGACTATTCCGAGGCAGCCCTGCAGCCTCTTCCGTCTAGCCTTTGGGGCCATCTCGCCGCATCCCTCGCCTCGCACCCCGATTGCTATGCGGTGAGGCTCCTCGGCCGCCTGGGAACTATCTTCGTATCGGACGCATCGCGGGATAAGGGGTTGTCACTGGTAGTCGCCCCAAGCGCGTCCGATGCTTGGACTATTCCGAGGCGGCCCTGTGGCCTCTTCCGTCTAGCCGTTGGGGCCATCTCGCCGCATCCCCCACCTCGCACCCCGATTGCTATGCGGTGAGGCTCTTCGGCCGCCTTGGAACTATCTTCGTATCGGACGCATCGCGGGATAAGGGGTTGTCACTGGTAGTCGCCCCAAGCGCGTCCGATGCTTGGACTATTCCGAGGCGGCCCTGCAGCCTCTTCCGTCTAGCCGTTGGGGCCATCTCGCCGCATCCCCCACCTCGCACCCCGATTGCTATGCGGTGAGGCTCCTCGGCCGCCTTGGAACTATCTTCGTATCGGACGCATCGCGGGATAAGGGGTTGTCACTGGTAGTCGCCCCAAGCGCGTCCGATGCTTGGACTATTCCGACGCGGCCCTGTGGCCTCTTCCGTCTAGCCGTTGGGGCCATCTCGCCGCATCCCCCACCTCGCACCCCGATTGCTATGCGGTGAGGCTCCTCGGCCGCCTTGGAACCATCTTCGTATCGGACGCATCGCGGGATAGGGGGCTGTCACTGGTAGTCGCCCCAAGCGTGTCCGATGCTTGGACCATTCCTAGGCGGCCCTGAAGCCTCTTCCGTCTAGCCGTTGGGGCCTTCCCGCCCCATCCCTCGCCTCGCACCCCCGATTGCTATGCGGTGAGGCTCCTCGGCCGCCTTGGAACCATCTGTGTATCGGACGCATCGCGGGATAAGGGGTTGGCACTGGCAGTCGCCCCAAGCGCGTCCGATGCTTGGACCATTCCGAGGTGGCCCTGAAGCCTCTTCCGTCTAGCCGTTGGGGCCTTCCCGCCCCATCCCTCGCCTCGCACCCCGATTGATATGCGGTGAGGCTCCTCGGCCGCCTTGGAACTATCTGTGTATCGGACGCATCGCGGGATAAGGGGTTGGCACTGGTAGTCGTCCCAATCGCATCCGATGCTTGGACCATTCCGAGGCGGCCCTGCAGCCTCTTCCGTTTAGCCGTCGGGGCCTTCCCGCCGCATCCCTCGCCTCGCATCCCGATTCCTATGCGGTGAGTCTTCTCGGCCGCCGCGGAACTATACCTGTTATTGCTACTGCATCCTTCGGCTGGTAACCTCCTCTGCCGCCTTGGAACGTTCTCTTTGTCGGACGCGTCGCGGGATAAGGGGTTGGCACTGGTAGTCGCCCCAAGCGCGCCCGATGCATAGACCGCTCCGAGTCGACCTTGCTTTCAGCCTCTCACATGCATAGACCTCTCTGAGTCGACCCTGCAGCCTCTCACGTTTAGCCTTTGGAATCTCGCCTCACAACATGATTGCTATCCTTGATGCATCCCTTGCCTCGAGCCCTGATTGCTTTCTTGGCTGCATCCCTCCTCTCCTCACAGCCCGGTTGTCATCACTGCTTCATCCGTCGCTTCATGCATTCTGGCTGCTGGGCCCTTCCCACCGCACACCTCGATTGCTATCTCTTCTGCATCACACACCCCGATTGCTATCTCTGCTACATCCCTCGGCTCTCACTTCTGCATCCTTCGCCTCACACCTCGATTGCTATCAATGCTGCATCCGTAACCTCACACCCCGATTGCTATGCGGGGAGGCTCCTTGGCCGCCTTGGAAATTTCTGTGTGTCGGACGCACCGCGGGATAAGGGGTTGGCACTGGTAGTCGCCCCAAGTGCGCCCGATTCTTAGACCGCTTCGAGGTGACCTCGTAGCCTCTTTCGTCCAGGCTTCCTGCCTTCAACGCCCTTTTTACACCTCGATTGCTATGCGCGGGCTCGTTGGCGTCTATCACCTCTCTGCGAAGAGTGGCACGATGATTGTTGGGGTAAATCGTAGCAGTCCGATCTCTGGCCTTGGGCCATTGTGAGGGCTGATCGATTTCCTGTGCGCATCTCGTGTTCACCCAGTAACAGACTCGACGACTTGTAATCGGTCTTGTTCCCGATTGTTCCTGGAGGTAGTCTTCGGAACTCTTGGATTTGACCTGTCACTCGAACTGTCCTCTTCCGAGGATGCTTGTGTGTGTGTGCTTGTGCCATTTCCTTGGCGGTATTAACGAGATATTAAAGAGCGGAGTGAGCGCCTCGCCCAGCTATGTTTGGGGCTCTCACTCCCTTACCCGGTGTGCGACCGCTTTGCACGTAGGTTGCGGAGCATCGCGACTCTTTCGATGTTTGGCGGTTGTCTTCCGGTGATGCGTTGGTCCCGAAGTGCACGTTACTAGCATTTCTGCCATTGTTCTCGATCTTTGGCACGTTCCTTCGTTGCAATTGGATATATATCTCCGTTTATACGCGCAGGCTTCTCCCGCCTATTCAGCGCTGTCCCACTCTCAGCACTCTCGTGGTCTCCTTGGCTTCTCTCTCCCGTGAGCGAGCTCTCTTCTCGAGTCTTTTCCATGTCCCATGGAGGTTGCCTTGCGAAATTCGGGCACACAAACGTGACCGGATAAGAGCGGAATTGCCTATGAGGAGAAGCTCACCTTAGGGAGCAGCAATGCCGAGTGTTTCGACAGAGGGTAGAGGGGGCGTTGTTTGGGCGGTTGCACAAAAGAGTGCTACGTTTGCACTGAAGGTTGCTTCTTCGTCTCCGACGAACTCTTCGAGGCAAAAAAGCTTGTTTACGGGGTCGAGGTGGGACTGTTCGTGCGAGTTGCGCCACCAAAAGTGCGTAGGGGGCATATACCTGGGAAATGGATGTCTCTGAGTGGCCTTACTCGGTCGCGTGCACGGTGCATTCTCTAACGGCAGGACTGTCGCGAGCATGTGCGGTTCGGATGTTTTCGGGT
>NW_026728848.1:92500-107500 GCF_030272615.1 Cryptomeria japonica | reverse complement strand
CGCATTGGCTCTTCCGAGGCCCGGTTGCCACCCTGGCGCGCACGAAGTCGGAAGTAGGGTTAATTGCCCGGGTGCGCACCTTTGCCAGGGTGGGCACCTTACCTGGGCTGCGCACCAGGGCGGGCTCAAGATGGCACGCGCGTTCCGTTTTTTTCACTATCTTTCAAAACGGAAATTTTAAAATCTCCTTTTTTTTTTGCCTTTTCTGGAAATTAGTGAAGGCAGCGCATCAAAGGTGCGCACCTCGCTGCCCACCTTGGTGTGCTCTGAGGTGCGCACCCGGGAGCGCTACGAAGTGTGCTCCAAGGTGCGGCGTGCACGTTGTCGGAGCCCGGTTTGCCCCGGGTGCGCACCTCGCCTGCACCTTGGCCGGGGTGGGCACCTTGGCTGGGTTTGCCCAGGGTGCGCTCCGAAGCGGGGTTACTGGAGCGCCCCCTCTTTTTTTGTCAGAGCGTTTGGTGGGGTTTCTCGCATTGGCTCTTCCCAGGCCCGGTTGTTGGGTGCGCTCCCACCCTGGCGCGCGCGAAGTTGGAAGTTGGGTTAATTGCCCGGGCGCGCACCTTCGCCAGGGTGGGCACCTTGGTGCGCACACCTTGGCTGGGCTGCGCACCAGGGCGGGCTCAAGATGGCACCAGCATTCCCTTTTTCTCACTATCTTTCAAAACGGAAATTTTAAAATCTCGTTTTTTTTTTGCCTTTTATGGAAATTAGTGAAGGCATCGCATCAAAGGTGCGCACCTCGCTGCCCACCTTGGTGTGCTCCGAGGTGCCCACCACGGTGCGCAACGCCGGTGCGAACCCGGGAGCGCCCCGATGTGTGCTCCAAGGTGCGGCGTGCACGAAGTCGGACCCCGGTTTGCCCCGGGTGCGCACCTCGCGTGCACCTTGGTGCGCACACCTTGGCTGGGTTGCGCGGCCTGGTGGGCACCATGGTGCGCACCAAGGAGCGCTCCGAAGTGTGCTCCAAGGTGCGGCGTGCACGAAGTCGGAGCCCGGTTTGCCCCGGGTACGCACCTCGCGTGCACCTTCGCCGGGGTGGGCACCTCGGCTGGGTTGCGCGCCCTGGTGCGCACCAAGGAGCGCTCCGAAGTGTGCTCCAAGGTGCGGCGTGCACGAAGTCGGAGCCCGGTTTGCCCCGGGTGCGCACCTTCGCCGCGGTGCGCACCATGGCGTGCACGAAGTCGGAGCCCGGTTTGCCCCGGGTGCGCACCTCGCGTGCACCTTCGGCGGGGTTGCGCGCCCTGGTGGGCACCATGGTGCGCACCAAGGAGCGCTCCGAAGTGTGCTCCAAGGTGCGGCGTGCACGAAGTCGGAGCCCGGTTTGCCCCGGGTGCGCACCTCGCGTGCACCTTCGGCGGGGTTGCGCGCCCTGGTGGGCACCATGGTGCGCACCAAGGAGCGCTCCGAAGTGTGCTCCAAGGTGCGGCGTGCACGAAGTCGGAGCCCGGTTTGCCCCGGGTGCGCACCTCGCGTGCACCTTCGCCGCGGTGGGCACCATGGCGTGCACGAAGTCGGAGCCCGGTTTGCCCCGGGTGCGCACCTCGCGTGCACCTTCGCCGGGGTGGGCACCTCGGCTGGGTTGCGCGCCCTGGTGCGCACCAAGGAGCGCTCCGAAGTGTGCTCCAAGGTGCGGCGTGCACGAAGTCGGAGCCCGGTTTGCCCCGGGTGCGCACCTCGCGTGCACCTTCGCCAGGGTGGGCACCTCGGTGCGCACACCTTCTCAATGTTTTCTTGCCTTTTCTGGAAATTGGTGAAGGCAGCGCATCAAAGGTGCGCACCTCGGTGTGCTCCGAGGTGCGAACCCGAGAGCGCTCCGAGGTGCCCACGAAGTCGAAAGTCGGGTTAATTGCATTGTTTTCCCCGGGTGCGCTCCGAGGTGCGCAACATCGGCGCGCACCAAGGAGGGCTCCGAAGTGTGCTCCAAGGTGCGCACGATGGCGTGCACCTCTGGTGCGCACGATTCGGAGCTCGGTTTGACCGGGGTGCGCACACCTTGGCTGGGTTGCGCACCTTTTGTGCGCTCCAAGGTGCGCACGAAGTCGGAGCTCGGTTTGCCCCGGGTGCGCACCTTCGCCAGGGTGCGCACCTTGATGCGCACGCCTTGGCTGGGCTGCGCACCTTGGTGGGCGCCATGGTGCGCACCTTTCGTGCGCTCCAAGGTGCGCACGAAGTCGGAGCTCGGTTTGCCCCGGGTGCGCACCTTGGTGGGCGCCATGGTGCACTCCGAGGTGCCCAAGATTGGTGCGCACCAAGGAGCGCTCCGAAGTGCGCTCCAAGGTGCGCGCGAAGTCGAAAGTTGGGTTAATTGTCCGGTTTGCCTCGGGTGCGCACCTTGCGTGCACCTTCGCCAGGGTGGGCGCCTTGGTGCGCACACCTTGGCTGGGCTGCGCACCCGGGCGCGCACACCTTGGCACCCGCGTTTCCTTCATTTTAAATTTTTTTTTTTTACAATCTCTCAAGTGGGAAATTCTATAATCTCAACTTTTTTTGCCTTTTCAGGAAACTTTTGAATGGAGCGCATCATTGGTGCGCTCCGAAGTGTGCTCCAAAGCTCTCTCCAGCTGCGTGCACCTGCCCCGGCCGCGCACCCGGCCCCGCCCAGCTTCGCTCACCTGTCCCGGGCGTCTGGTGCGGAACCTTAGAGTAAGAAACATCACCGTGCACCTTGGCCAACGTGCGCGACTCGACCGAGCGCGCACTGGCCGAGGTGCACACCGATTTCACCTGGGTGCGCGCGCAGCACCTCGGGCGCACCGGGGTGCGCGCACAACGCCCGGGTTGCACCGTGGCCTGTGTGCTCGGGGCGCCTCGGGTGCGCGCTCGGTGTCGCCCCCGCGCGCGCGGTAGTGCGGGCAGCGCACCCCTGCCCGGCCCGGCCCCGACGAGAACGCAAACGGGCAAAAGGTTTATTCAAATAGCATTGCGACGCCCGGCGAAAAACTAAAAAAGGGTGCAACACCGGGACTTCCCGGGAGGTCACCCATCCCAGTACTACTCCGGCCCAAGCGCGCTTAACTGCGGAGTTCTGATGGGATCCGGTGCACTAACGCTGGTATGATCGCACCCGTTATGAGCTTGTCGCAGTGTGTACTTAGCAAACCGCGACCCACGTGCGAATCCACCCCGGCCACCCACCCCCGTCGAGGTGCACACCCTCCCTCGCGAAGTGCGCCCCGTTCGCCAAGTGTGAGCCCTGCCCGGGTGCGCGCACCTTGCTAGGGCGTCGGGTGTGCACCCGGCCCGGCCTACGTGCGTGCACCTGGAGGGGGCGTCGTGTGCGTGTAGTGTCCCGTCTGCAACGCGGTGCCCACACACCACCTCGGGCGCAACGACCTGCGCTCACATGTGGGCCGAGTGCACCTTGGTGCATGTTCGGGGCGCCTCGGGTGCACGCTCGATCTTGCCCCGGTGCACCAAGGCGCTCGGTTTGCCCCGGGTGCGCACTTGGTGCAAGGTGGGCACCCAAAATAGGGATCAAGCACCAAAACACAAGTTTCGGGATGCAAAATGGGACCCAAGGACCACAAATGCGTTCCAAGACCCATGATGGGTCCACGAGAACAAAAATGTGTTCCGAGACTTAATAAACAAATATTGGGTTTTAGGAGAAGAAACATGCTCTGATGCCCAAAACGAGAATCGACCCCGAAAAGGCCACAGGCCAAAAGTGGGATGCGAGACCAAAAAAAATGGGACCCGAGGACCAAAATTGGGTTCCCAGGTCGAAGACAGGGCAACCGGACAAGAAACGACCTCTAAGGCTCGAAATGAGTCCCGACGACTAAAACTTGACAAGAAGCACCCATCAGGCACCCAACTCGACACCCATGGGATGCCGACCCACCCGGGCTTCCACCTAGCACACCTTGGCACCCACCCACCCTCGCACCCAACCTCGCACCCAACTTAGCACCTTTGAACCCACATTGGCACTCACCCTGACCCTGGCACCTTGGAACCCACATTGGCACTCACCTTGACCCTGGCACCCACCTTTGCACTCACCTTGGGACCCACCCTGGCTCCCACCTCGGCACCCACCCAGACACCCACCTTGGTTCCTTGGCACCCACCTTGGATCCTTGGCACCCACCCCGACACCCACCTTGGCTCCTTGACGCCCACCCCGACAACCACCCCGTGACCTACCCTGGCTAGGGTTGGTGCACACCCACCCTGGTGCCCACCTTGGCACCCACCCTATGACCCACCTTGGCACGCACCTTAGTACCCACCCCGTTACCCACCCTAGGACCCACCCCGTGACCCACCTTGGCCAGGGTGGGTGCACCCACCCTGGTGCCCACCTTGGCACCCACCCATCCTAGCACCCAGCCTGTGACCGGGCTTGGAACCCAACCTTGCACCCGCACCCGTCTTGGCCAGTGTGGGTGCGCACCCATCCTGGCACCCACGTTGTGACACACCCTTTAACCCACGCACCCTAGCACCCACGTTGGCACCCACCTTGGAACCCAACCTAGCAACTTGGCACCCACCCCGTGACCCACCTTGGCATCCACCATAGCAGTTGCCGACTTGGCACCCACCTCGGCACCCACCTTGACACTTGTGGACCCACCTTGCCACTCACCCTAGCATCGACCCATCCTAGCACCCACCCTGGCACCTTTGCACCCTAGCACTCACCCATCCTAGCACCTAACCTGTGACCCACCTTGACACTCACCCTCGCACCCACCTTGGAACCCAACCTAGCACCCACCCACCCTGACACCAACCCTAGCACCTACCCACCCTTGCACCCACCCTGTGACCCATCTTGGCACCCACCCATCCTACCACTCAACCTATCACCCACCTTCTCACCCACCTTGGCATCCACCTTAGCACCCACCCACACTGGCACCTTGGCACCCACCTCGGGCAAGGTGGGTGCACACCCACCCTGGCACCCAATTTAGAACCCACCGAGCATGTTACCCACCTTGGCACCCACATTGCAGCCCACCCTAGTACCCACCCTATGACCCACATTGGCATCCACACCCTAGCACCCAGGCACCTCGACACCCGCCTTGACACCCACCCTAGCACTGAACCTGTGACCCACCTTGGAACTCACCCTAGAACCCACCCACCCTGTGAACCACCTTGGCATCCACCTTAGCACCCACCCACCTTGGCACCCACTCTAGCACTCACCCATCCTAACACCCAACTTGTTACCCACCTTGGCACCCGCCCTCGCGTCCACCTTGAAACCCACCCTAGCACCCACCCACGCAGGAGCCCACCTTGGCACCCAACCTAACACCCACGCATCCTGGCACCCAACTTGTGACCCACCTTGGAACCCACCCTAGTACCCACCTTTGAACCCACTATATCACCAACCCACCTTGGCACCCACCCTATGACCCTCTTTGGAATCCACCCTAGCACGCACCCACCCTGGCACCCACCATGGAGCGCACCCTAGCACCCACCCACCTCGGCACGCACCTCAACACCCACCTTGGTGTGCGCACTGCGCCAACCTCTCAAAGACCCTATGTGGTGCGCTCCAAAGTGTACACCTTTGGTGCGCTCCAAGGTGCGCACCTTTGGTGCACACCGAGGTGCACACCAAAGTGTGCACCGAGGTGAGCACCAAAGTGCACTCCAGGGTGCACACCAAGGCGTGCACCTTTGGTGCGGTCAATGCAAACGAATTCGGAAGTTGGGGTCGATGTCCTAATCGCTGCTGCAGACTACACGTATGAGAATCGGACAAATAGCTTTATATAGGGGAGGTGTTGCGTTTGATGGGTCGACTCCCCTGGTTGTGTGCACTGCACCAACTTCAAAGACCCTGTCTTGTTTAAGAAGTCAAAAGTTGGGGTGGATGTCCTAATCATTGCTGCAGTCTACGCATGTATGAGAATCAGACAAATAGCTTATATAGGGGAGGTGTTGCATTCGGTGGGTTGACTCCCCTGGTTGTGCGCACTGCGCCAACCTCAAAGACCCCGCATAGCAGAAGAAGTCGGAAGTCGGATTTTGGTGAGCACCAAGGCGTGCACCTTTGGTGCGGTCAACGCAGACGAATTCAGAAGTTGGGGTGGATGTCCTAATCGTTGTTGCAGGCTACACATGTATGAGAATCAGACAAATAGCTTATATAGGGGAGGTGTTGGGTTTGATGGGTCAACTCCCTTGGTTGTGCGCATTACGCCAACCTCAAAGACCTTGTTTTCGTTAAGAAGTCAAAAGTTGGGGTCAATGTCCTAATGGCTCCTGCAGGCTACACATGTATGAGAATCGGACAAATAGCTTATATAGGGGAGGTGTTGGGTTTGATGGGTCGACTCCCCTGGTTGTGCGCATTACGTCAACCTCAAAGACCTTGTTTTCGTTAAGAAGTCAAAAGTTGGGGTCGATGTCCTAATTGCTCCTGTAGACTACACATGTATGAGAATCAGACAAATAGCTTATATAGGGGAGGTGTTGGGTTTGATGGGTTGACTCCCCTAGTTGTTCGCATTACACCAACCTCAAAGACCTTGTTTTCGTTTAGAAGCCGAAAGTTGGGGTCGATGTCCTAATTGCTCCTGCAGGCTACGCATGTATGAGAATCAGACAAATAGCTTATATAGGGGAGGTGTTGGGTTTGATGGGTCGACTCCCCTGGTTGTGCGCATTGCGCCAACCTCAAAGACCCTGCATTGCGGATGAAGTCGAAAGTCAGAGTTTGGTGTGCTACAAGGTGTGGTCGAAGGTGCTCACCTAGGTGTGCACCTTTGGAGCGCAGGAAAAGTGCCCTCCAAAAGTGCGCACCTTTGGAGTGCACAAAAGTGCCCTCCAAAAGTGCGCACCTTTGGAGCGCACAAAAGTGCCCTCCAAAAGTGCGCACCTTTGGAGTGCAGAAAAGTGCCCTCCAAAAAGTGCCCTCCAAAAGTGCGCACCTTTGGAGCGCAGAAAAGTGCCCTCCAAAAAGTGCCCTCCAAAAGTGCGCACCTTTGGAGCGCAGAAAAGTGCCCTCCAAAAAGTGCCCTCCAAAAGTGCGCACCTTTGGAGCGCAGAAAAGTGCCCTCCAAAAAGTGCCCTCCAAAAGTGCGCACCTTTGGAGCGCAGAAAAGTGCCCTCCAAAAAGTGCCCTCCAAAAGTGCGCACCTTTGGAGCGCAGAAAAGTGCCCTCCAAAAAGTGCCCTCCAAAAGTGCGCACCTTTGGAGCGCAGAAAAGTGCCCTCCAAAAAGTGCCCTCCAAAAGTGCGCACCTTTGGAGCGCAGAAAAGTGCCCTCCAAAAAGTGCCCTCCAAAAGTGCGCACCTTTGGAGCGCAGAAAAGTGCCCTCCAAAAGTGCGCACCTTTGGAGCGCACAAAAGTGCCCTCCAAAAGTGCGCACTTTTGGTGCGCACCAAGGCGCTGGTTCGGTCGTTGCAGGCGAGTTCGGAAGTTGGGGTCGATGTCCTGAGCGGAGGTGCAAACTACACAGGTGTCGGAATCGGACAAATAGCTTATATAGGGGAGGTGTATGCTTCGATGGGTCGACTCCCCAGGTTGAGCGCACCGCGCCAACCTCAAAGACCCTACGGTATGGATGAAGTCGGAAGTTGGGTCCGATGACCGATTCGATTAGTAGGTATGCTCATGAGGTCGGAATTTGGGTCCGATGACCTGCCATGTGCAGGAAGGCGAATGTTGGCACTGTGCGTTGCAAGGTGCACACCAAGGCGCTGGTGCGGTCTTTTTAGTCGAGTTCGGAAGTTGGGGTCGATGTCCTGATCGGAGGTGCAAGCTACACAGGTGTGGGAATCGGACAAATAGCTTATATAGGGGAGGTGTATGCTTCGTTGGGTCGACTCCCCGGGTTGAGCGCACCGCGCCAACCTCAAAGACCCTACGGTATGGATGAAGTCGGAAGTTGGGTCCGATGACCGATTCGATATGTAGGCATACTCGCGAGGTCGGAATTTGGGTCCGATGACCTGCCACGTGCAGGAAGGCGAATGTTGGCACTGTGCGTTGCAAGGTGCGCACCAAGGCGCTGGTTCGGTCGTTGGAGGCGAGTTCGGAAGTTGGGGTCGATGTCTTGATCGGAGGTGCAAACTACACAGGTGTGGGAATCGGACAAATAGCTTATATAGGGGAGGTGTATGCTTCGTTGGGTCGACTCCCCGGGTTGAGCGCACCGCGCCAACCTCAAAGACCCTACGGTATGGATGAAGTCGGAAGTTGGGTCCGATGACCGATTCGATATGTAGGCATACTCGCGAGGTCGGAATTTGGGTCCGATGACCTGCCATGTGCAGGAAGGCGAATGTTGGGACTGTGCGTCGCAAGGTGCGCACCAAGGCGCTGGTGCCGTCGTTGCAGTCGAGTTCGGAAGTTGGGGTCGATGTCCTGGTCAGAGGTGCAAACTACACAGGTGTGGGAATCGGACAAATAGCTTATATAGGGGAGGTGTATGCTTCGATGGGTCGACTCCTTGGGTTGAGCGCACCGCGCCAACCTCAAAGACCCTACAGTATGGATGAAGTCGGAAGTTGGGTCCGATGACCGATTCGATACGTAGGCATATTGGCGAGGTCTGAATTTGTGTCCGATGACCTGCCATGCGCAGGAAGGCGGAATTTGGGTCCGATGACCGAGTTGATGGCGTGCCATGCGCAGAAAGGCGGAATTTGGGTCCGATGACCGAGTTGATGTTGATGGCCCGCCATGCACAGGAAGGCGGAATTTGGGTCCGATGACCGATTTGAAGGCGTGCCATACGCAAAAAGGCGGAGTTTGGGTCCGATGACCGAGTTGATATTGATGGCCCGCCATGCGCAGGAAGGCGGAATTTGGGTCCGATGACCTGACATACGCATGGAGTCCGACTCGGGGGCCGATGTTCGATTCGATGACTTGCATTGTGGGTAAAGTCGGAAGTTGTGGTCTTTGACCCGATTCGATGACCAGACTTCGGCTGCTTGAGAATCGGACAAATAACTTATATAGGGGAGGTAGTGTTCTCGAGCATCCTCCCCCCGTGCCCGTTTATGTCGATTGATGTTGGTGCTCGACTGGTTGGAGCGCTCGGATGCAAAAATCTTGCACCAGGATTTATCGATTGTGATGGACACGGCAAGTCTCCTGATTGCTATGCAGGAGCTCATCGTGAATCTCTATGCGGCCTTGGTATGGACTCGACCTGCGGAATGGTTCGGCAATGGTAGTCGCTCCAACACGTCCTTGCAATGGCCACAGAGGTGATTCGACTAGAGCTCCAGTCTAGCTTTTGGGTTGCTTGGCGGACTGGTATAGCCGCGATCGAGTTCCGGCCATGAACGTTTTAGATAGCTCTTGGGCTTTCTGGGACCGAAGTCGGAAGTTTGGGCTGTTGTCCGATTTGATGACCATTCTTCGGATGTGTGAGAATCGGACAAATAACTTATATAGGGGACTGTGTTATCTCACGCAGCCCCCTCCGTGCCCCTCTATCTCGACCGATGTTGGTGCTTGAAAGGGTTGGGATCGCTCGGATTTATAAACGTGCACCACCATTTGTCGAGTGTGAGGGACGCGGCAGGTCTCCTAAATGCTATGCGGGCGCTCTCTGAGAATCTCTATCCGGCCTCGACACAGACTAGTCTTGCTGAATGGTTTGGCACTGGTAGTCGATCCAACACGTCGTTGTTGTGGCCGCCTAGGCGATTCGATTCGAGCCCCCGTCTAGCTTTTGGGTTGCTTGGCGGATTTTGCCCTATCCGCAAGTGAGCTCGGTCCCTAAACGTTCGAGAAACCCGATTGCTATGCGCCGACTCTCTTTCTTGCGAGCCTCCATCTAGCTTTTGGGTCTCTACGGAACGGAAGTCGGAATCTGGGACCGTTGTTTGATTCGACGAGGCAGACTACGGTTGTGCGAGAATCGGACAAATAACTTATATAGGGGAGGTGTTGACTGGAGCATTCTCCCCCGTGCCCCTCTAACTCGACCAATGCTGGCGCTCGAACGGTGGTAGCGCTCGGATTTTCATTGAGCGCCAGCATTGGTCGATTTAGAGGGGCATGCGAGATTCCCGAATGCTATGCGAGGGCTCTAACGGAAATGTCTATTGGTTTCGGTATGGATGCAATTGCGAGTGGTTCGACAAAGGTAGTCGTTCCGATGCGTCCATGTCGTGGCCAAATCGATAATTCGATTTGAGCCCTCGTATAGCATTTGGGTCTCTCGATGTGATTCCGCATTCCAGTCCCTTTGGGCACTGCTTGAGCCGCATCCCAGGGGGTTCCCTTCCCAATAATCTGCCTCGCAACCCGATTGCTATGCGGTGAGGCTCCTCGGCCGCCTCGGAACTATCTGTGTATCAGACGCATCGCGGGATAAGGGGTTGGCAATGGTAGTCGCCCCAAGCGCGTCCGATGCTTGGACCATTCCGAGGCGGCCCTGAAGCCTCTTCCGTCTAGCCGTTGGGTCCTTCTCGCCGCATCCCTCGCCTCGCACCCCGATTGCTATGCGGTGAGGCTCCTCGGCCGCCTCGGAACTATCTGTGTATCGGACGCGTCGCGGGATAAGGGGTTGTCACTGGTAGTCGCCCCAAGCGCGTCCGATGCTTGGACCATTCCGAGGCGGCCCTGAAGCCTCTTCCGTCTAGCCGTTGGGTCCTTCTCGCCGCATCCCTCGCCTCGCACCCCGATTGCTATGCGGTGAGGCTCCTCGGCCGCCTCGGAACTATCTGTGTATCGGACGCGTCGCGGGATAAGGGGTTGTCATTGGTAGTCGCCCCAAGCGCGTCCGATGCTTGGACCATTCCGAGGCGGCCCTGAAGCCTCTTCCGTCTAGCCGTTGGGTCCTTCTCGCCGCATCCCTCGCCTCGCACCCCGATTGCTATGCGGTGAGGCTCCTCGGCCGCCTCGGAACTATCTGTGTATCGGACGCGTCGCGGGATAAGGGGTTGTCACTGGTAGTCGCCCCAAGCGCGTCCGATGCTTGGACCATTCCGAGGCGGCCCTGAAGCCTCTTCCGTCTAGCCGTTGGGTCCTTCTCGCCGCATCCCTCGCCTCGCACCCCGATTGCTATGCGGTGAGGCTCCTCGGCCGCCTCGGAACTATCTGTGTATCGGACGCGTCGCGGGATAAGGGGTTGTCACTGGTAGTCGCCCCAAGCGCGTTCGATGCTTGGACCATTCCGAGGCGGCCCTGAAGCCTCTTCCGTCTAGCCGTTGGGTCCTTCTCGCCGCATCCCTCGCCTCGCACCCCGATTGCTATGCGGTGAGGCTCCTCGGCCGCCTTGGAACTATCTGTGTATCGGACGCGTCGCGGGATAAGGGGTTGTCACTGGTAGTCGCCCCAAGCGCGTCCGATGCTTGGACCATTCCGAGGCGGACCCGAAGCCTCTTCCGTCTAGCCGTTGGGTCCTTCTCGCCGCATCCTTCGCCTCGCACCCCGATTGCTATGCGGTGAGGCTCCTCGGCCGCCTCGGAACTATCTGTGTATCGGACGCGTCGCGGGATAAGGGGTTGTCACTGGTAGTCGCCCCAAGCGCGTCCGATGCTTGGACCATTCCGAGGTGGCCCCGAAGCCTCTTCCGTCTAGCCGTTGGGTCCTTCTCGCCGCATCCCTCGCCTCGCACCCCGATTGCTATGCGGTGAGGCTCCTCGGCCGCCTCGGAACTATCTGTGTATCGGACGCGTCGCGGGATAAGGGGTTGTCACTGGTAGTCGCCCCAAGCGCGTCCGATGCTTGGACCATTCCGAGGCGGACCCGAAGCCTCTTCCGTCTAGCCGTTGGGTCCTTCTCGCCGCATCCCTCGCCTCGCACCCCGATTGCTATGCGGTGAGGCTCCTCGGCCGCCTCGGAACTATCTGTGTATCGGACGCGTCGCGGGATAAGGGGTTGTCACTGGTAGTCGCCCCAAGCGCGTCCGATGCTTGGACCATTCCGAGGCGGACCCGAAGCCTCTTCCGTCTAGCCGTTGGGTCCTTCTCGCCGCATCCCTCGCCTCGCACCCCGATTGCTATGCGGTGAGGCTCCTCGGCCGCCTTGGAACTATCTCTGTATCGGACGCGTCGCGGGATAAGGGGTTGTCACTGGTAGTCGCCCCAAGCGCGTCCGATGCTTGGACCATTCCGAGGCGGCCCCGAAGCCTCTTCCGTCTAGCCGTTGGGTCCTTCTCGCCGCATCCCTCGCCTCGCACCCCGATTGCTATGCGGTGAGGCTCCTCGGCCGCCTTGGAACTATCTGTGTATCGGACGCGTCGCGGGATAAGGGGTTTTCACTGGTAGTCGCCCCAAGCGCGTCCGATGCTTGGACCATTCCGAGGCGGCCCCGAAGCCTCTTCCGTGTAGCCGTTGGGTCCTTCTCGCCGCATCCCTCGCCTCGCACCCCGATTGCTATGCGGTGAGGCTCCTCGGCCGCCTTGGAACTATCTGTGTATCGGACGCGTCGCGGGATAAGGGGTTGTCACTGGTAGTCGCCCCAAGCGCGTCCGATGCTTGGACCATTCCGAGGCGGACCTGAAGCCTCTTCCCTCTAGCCGTTGGGGCTTTCTCGCCGCATCCCTCGCCTCGCACCCTGATTGCTATGCTGTGAGGCTCCTCGGCCGCCTTGGAACTATCTGTGTATCGGACGCATCGCGGGATAAGGGGTTGGCAGTGGTAGTCGCCCCAAGCGCATCCGATGCTTGGACCATTCCGAGGCGGCCCTGCAGCCTCTTCCGTCTAGCCGTTGGGGCCATCTCGCCGCATCCCCCACCTCGCACCACGATTGCTATGTGGTGAGGCTCCTTGGCCGCCTCGGAACTATCTGTGTATCGGACGCATCGCGGGATAAGGGGTTGTCACTGGTAGTCGCCCCAAGCGCGTCCGATGCTTGGACTATTCCGAGGCGGCCCTGCAGCCTCTTCCGTCTAGCCGTTGGGGCCATCTCGCCGCATCCCCCACCTCCTCGGCCGCCTCGGAACTATCTGTGTATCGGACGCATCGCGGGATAAGGGGTTGGCAGTGGTAGTCGCCCCAAGCGCGTCCGATGCTTGGACTATTCCGAGGCAGCCCTGCAGCCTCTTCCGTCTAGCCTTTGGGGCCATCTCGCCGCATCCCTCGCCTCGCACCCCGATTGCTATGCGGTGAGGCTCCTCGGCCGCCTGGGAACTATCTTCGTATCGGACGCATCGCGGGATAAGGGGTTGTCACTGGTAGTCGCCCCAAGCGCGTCCGATGCTTGGACTATTCCGAGGCGGCCCTGTGGCCTCTTCCATCTAGCCGTTGGGGCCATCTCGCCGCATCCCCCACCTCGCACCCCGATTGCTATGCGGTGAGGCTCTTCGGCCGCCTTGGAACTATCTTCGTATCGGACGCATCGCGGGATAAGGGGTTGTCACTGGTAGTCGCCCCAAGCGCGTCCGATGCTTGGACTATTCCGAGGCGGCCCTGCAGCCTCTTCCGTCTAGCCGTTGGGGCCATCCCGCCGCATCCCCCACCTCGCACCCCGATTGCTATGCGGTGAGGCTCCTCGGCCGCCTTGGAACTATCTTCGTATCGGACGCATCGCGGGATAAGGGGTTGTCACTGGTAGTCGCCCCAAGCGCGTCCGATGCTTGGACTATTCCGACGCGGCCCTGTGGCCTCTTCCGTCTAGCCGTTGGGGCCATCTCGCCGCATCCCCCACCTCGCACCCCGATTGCTATGCGGTGAGGCTCCTCGGCCGCCTTGGAACCATCTTCGTATCGGACGCATCGCGGGATAGGGGGCTGTCACTGGTAGTCGCCCCAAGCGTGTCCGATGCTTGGACCATTCCTAGGCGGCCCTGAAGCCTCTTCCGTCTAGCCGTTGGGGCCTTCCCGCCCCATCCCTCGCCTCGCACCCCCGATTGCTATGCGGTGAGGCTCCTCGGCCGCCTTGGAACCATCTGTGTATCGGACGCATCGCGGGATAAGGGGTTGGCACTGGCAGTCGCCCCAAGCGCGTCCGATGCTTGGACCATTCCGAGGTGGCCCTGAAGCCTCTTCCGTCTAGCCGTTGGGGCCTTCCCGCCCCATCCCTCGCCTCGCACCCCGATTGATATGCGGTGAGGCTCCTCGGCCGCCTTGGAACTATCTGTGTATCGGACGCATCGCGGGATAAGGGGTTGGCACTGGTAGTCGTCCCAATCGCATCCGATGCTTGGACCATTCCGAGGCGGCCCTGCAGCCTCTTCCGTTTAGCCGTCGGGGCCTTCCCGCCGCATCCCTCGCCTCGCATCCCGATTCCTATGCGGTGAGTCTTCTCGGCCGCCGCGGAACTATACCTGTTATTGCTACTGCATCCTTCGGCTGGTAACCTCCTCTGCCGCCTTGGAACGTTCTCTTTGTCGGACGCGTCGCGGGATAAGGGGTTGGCACTGGTAGTCGCCCCAAGCGCGCCCGATGCATAGACCGCTCCGAGTCGACCTTGCTTTCAGCCTCTCACATGCATAGACCTCTCTGAGTCGACCCTGCAGCCTCTCACGTTTAGCCTTTGGAATCTCGCCTCACAACATGATTGCTATCCTTGATGCATCCCTTGCCTCGAGCCCTGATTGCTTTCTTGGCTGCATCCCTCCTCTCCTCACAGCCCGGTTGTCATCACTGCTTCATCCGTCGCTTCATGCATTCTGGCTGCTGGGCCCTTCCCACCGCACACCTCGATTGCTATCTCTTCTGCATCACACACCCCGATTGCTATCTCTGCTACATCCCTCGGCTCTCACTTCTGCATCCTTCGCCTCACACCTCGATTGCTATCAATGCTGCATCCGTAACCTCACACCCCGATTGCTATGCGGGGAGGCTCCTTGGTCGCCTTGGAAATTTCTGTGTGTCGGACGCACCGCGGGATAAGGGGTTGGCACTGGTAGTCGCCCCAAGTGCGCCCGATTCTTAGACCGCTTCGAGGTGACCTCGTAGCCTCTTTCGTCCAGGCTTCCTGCCTTCAACGCCCTTTTTACACCTCGATTGCTATGCGCGGGCTCGTTGGCGTCTATCACCTCTCTGCGAAGAGTGGCACGATGATTGTTGGGGTAAATCGTAGCAGTCCGATCTCTGGCCTTGGGCCATTG